>NC_068355.1:113254897-113329897 GCF_020536995.1 Dreissena polymorpha
AATCATTTATATCATTAATATAGCATAATAAACTCACAATTGAAGTGGTTGTATAAATACATACATACATACCATACTACATACATACATACATACATACATACATACATACATACATAAATACATACATACATACATACATACAATACATAACATACATACATACATACATACATACATACATACAGACATACATACATACATACAACATACAATACATACATACATACATACAACATACATACTATACATACAAACATACATACATCATACATACATACATACAACTACATACATACAGACTACATACATACATACATACATACATACATACATACATACATACATACATACATACATACATACATACATACATACATACATACATACATACATACATACAACACTACATACATACATACATACATACATACATACATACATACATACATACATACATACATACATACATACAACATACATACATACATACATACATACATACATACATACATACATACATACATACATACATACATACATACATACATACATACATACATACATACATACATACATACATACATACATACATACATACATACATACATACATACATACATACATACATACATACATACATACATACATACATACATACATACATACATACATACATACATACATACATACATACATACATACATACATACATACATACATACATACATACATACATACATACATACATACATACATACATACATACATACATACATACATACATACATACATACATACATACATACATACATACATACATACATACATACATACATACATACATACATACATACATACATACATACATACATACATACATACATACATACATACACATACATACATACATACATACATACATACATACATACATACATACATACATACATACATACATACATACATACATACATACATACATACATACATACATACATACATACATACATACATACATACATACATACATACATACATACATACATACATACATACATACATACATACATACATACATACATACATACATACATACATACATACATACATACATACATACATACATACATACATACATACATACATACATACATACATACATACATACATACATACATACATACATACATACATACATACATACATACATACATACATACATACATACATACATACATACATACATACATACATACATACATACATACAGACATACATACATACATACATACATACAGACATACATACATACATACATACATACATACATACATACATACATACATACATACATACATACACATACATACATACATACATACATACATACATACATACATACATACATACATACATACATACATACATACATACATACATACATACATACATACATACATACATACATACATACATACATACATACATACATACATACATACATACATACATACATACATACATACATACATACATACATACATACATACATACATACATACATACATACATACATACATACATACATACATACATACATACATACATACATACATACATACATACATACATACATACATACATACATACATACATACATACATACATACATACATACATACATACATACATACATACATACATACATACATACATACATACATACATACATACATACATACATACATACATACATACATACATACATACATACATACATACATACATACATACATACATACATACATGCACGTAAGCAGGCAGGCAGGCAGGCGAGCAGACAGGCAGGCAGGCAGACAAGCAGGCAGGCAGACAGACAGGTAGGCTGACAGGCAGGAAGGCAGACATACAGGCAGGCAGGAAGACACGCGGGCAGGTAGGCAGGCAGGAAGGCACGTAGACACACAGGCAGGTACGCAGGCAGGCAGGCACTGTGGGGCGGGCGGGCTGTTGGACGGGCGGGCTGTTGGGCGGGCTGTTGGGCGGGCGGTTGGTTAGGTGGGCGGGCGGGCGTTCGGTTTTGCGATTGGGCGGGCGGGAGGGCTGGCAGGTAGAAAGACAGGCCGGAAGACAGACATGCAGGCAGGTAAGCAAACAGGCTGACCGTCCAATAAATAAACCCAACGCAAATAAATATGGTAATGCCGAAAACATCCCAACCAAAAATACATTTTTGCTTGTTTACCAGGTGCTTTGTATGTTTGTTACGGTGCAGACCTTTTTAAAAAATATATATACTCCATTACACTGTATAGACTTTTAATAGTTTTTAATTTACCTTCAAATATAATTATTTAATTTACCTTCAAATGTTCTTTTAAATGATTAATATAAATCGTTTTCGCCAAATATTAAATAAACACGTGGACTATGACCAATCTTCATTAAAGCAGACTGGTACAGCAGTTTAATAGAAAGTATTAAACGAAATTATATCGTTTACAAACGTCTGCAATCTTGAAATAGAGTTAGTTTAATTCTTTACGATACCTCGTTATAGGTAGATAAATTAAACAATGTAATTTCAACAAGTATTCAAACGCAGGAATTATTATATCGTTTACAAGCGTAGCAAAAAAAATTGGAATAAATGCCATTTATCAGCCAAATGAAGATGGGGAATATGAATGCTATCACAGGAATTCAGCGCTTTAAAAAAACATATTTCAAGGTTTGCAAATTTAATTATAATACGCATTCACAAAAGATGCATGTTTATACGTATACATATCAAATTATATACTAAAAATGAACAAATGAATATTTACTTGTAAGGATGTCGTTTGTCTATATTTTCCTTTTTACATACACCTTGAATTATATGTGTTTCCCCATAGAAGAAAATGTATTTATTTTATAGCCTTTTCTCAAAATCAGTCAAAATGGCGACTTCATCGAGCATACTAGTTTGTTAGTTAAAAAGACAACCAATTATACAAATAATTTTAGAATATACTTGATATTAATAAAACAAGTTATCGGACTTTGTCAATACAACTTTTGTCTTATAGCATAGCATTAAGCGATGTTCGTAAATATGAGTCCATATATCAGGAATATTCAGTCGATGATGTCAAGCGATGGGGAGCAATGATAACAATAGCAATCGTCTGAAAATGCGTCAACTTGATCATATTTTTGTCAAACCGTACCATGTATTATCCGCGTATGTTTATTCTTTTCTGTTTAACAAAAGTTATTTTATTGATAATAATTTATAATAGCGAGAACTTGATACAGAATGCCCCTTTAGCGTGTTCCGTCAAGAAAGAATATTCTACGTGCATAACATACATGCTATTTTCTATTTTAAAAATGCCAGGCGTATAAAAGTCCACCTCTCCGCCGCCATGTAGAGATGTTAACGGCCGTAACAATTGTACATACAAAGCAGTAAAACCTAATCATTTATATCATTAATATAGCATAATAAACTCACAATTGAAGTGGTTGTATAAACTACTTCACGGAGTTATAATTGCTGCGAGGAATAGCGATGACTGCACCTGTTTACAAGGCAACGTCTTACAGAACTTTGTGTTACGTGTGACGGTTAACATAAAATATAAACAGTATATAATTGTGTTTGGGTAATAGCGCACAATAACTTGACATTTATAATGTGACCTTATTTTGTATTTATTAAAGTGTCTCCGTATGTCTAACATAAACCGTACTATGTATTATCCGCGTATGTTTATTCTTTTCTGTTTAACAAAAGTTATTTTATTGATAATAATTTATAATAGCGAGAACTTGATACAGAATGCCCCTTAACCGTGTTCCGTCAAGAAAGAATATTCTAAGTGCATTACATACATGCTATTTTCTATTTTAAAAATGCATGGCGTATAAAAGTCCACCTCTCCGCCGCCATGTAGAGATGTTAACGGCCGTAACAATTGTACATACAAAGCAGTAAAACCAAATCATTTATATCATTTATATAGCATAATACACTCACAATTGAAGTGGTTGTATAAACTACTTCACGGAGTTATAATTTCTGCGAGGAATAGCGATGACTGCACCTGTTTAAAGGGCAACGTCTTACAGAACTTTGTGTTACGTGTGACGATTAACATAAAATATAAACAGTATATAATTGTGTTTGGGTAATAGTGCACAATAACTTGAAATTTATAATGTGACCTACTTTTGTATTCATTAAAGTGCCTCCGTATGTCTAACATAGCATTGTGTGTTTGTTACTTTGTGCTATCAGAAACGAGACCAAGTAACGCATTTCATTATAAAGATACCATGCATATAAATACATAAACACCTTTCTATTCTTTTTTACTGTTGATTCACCGTTGTAACTTTGTGAGCAGCCCATCATGATTCCTCATGCTGATTCAAGATAAAACAATCTTGACTCATCAAAATCGTCAAGGGGATCAAATTTTCATGACCTGTAGATTGCGTACACCGTCCTGACCTCCATTCACTTTGTCTAGTTCAAGCATCTGATATTCCCAAGATAAAGAGTTTCGTCAAACAATCCTGAATCTCTATCATATAGCGTGTGATAGCATTATCATTTGACGTCTTGTTTTCGTCTGCACCAATACATCACTGGTAAGAAGTAACGATAATGGTATGAATTAACCTCAAATTGCCTTAGATATAATTCATAATATGTACAAATTGCTGTTAGATGGCCATATTTACAGAAGCCATACAAAAAAATACACGTATGAATAAATATTAACTTTTAGATCACACATATAAATTTAACTGTAACATTAAGAAGGTTCGAACTATGCTATTTTAAAATTTGCCTTTGAAGAATAGCCGAGCAAGCTTTTGATCAAATAACAAATAAGTAACACTTTTATTTAGTATAAAATGAAACTTCTTTAAAAGACATTATTAGGAGGTTAATTATGTAAACACTAAATTGCCTTGTACGATACAGGACAGGATGCCCAGAATATTAACTACTTGGTAAATAAAGGCATGGTTATTTATTCAATGCTTAAACAATATTTTAATGAACTATAGACTAGATTTAAAATGGAAATGATTGTAAAATGTATACTTTACTTTTCTGACATGTCTGAATGAAAAAATAACTATACTTGTCATAAAAGAACTAGAAGCATAGCAATGAATGCGCTTAACAGTATCTCACAATGTCCATATAGCGGCCATTTTCATAATTTTTGTTTACCAGGCGACGATTTGTTTAAAAATAACGTTTTATGTTAACTAGAATGGGTTGATGCTATTTAATGTTGCGCGAGTGTGCACTCACACATTTTTGATGAAAGACTCGGAAGTTTGTTCATTTGATTATTTAAAGTATGATACATTTTATTTAATAATGTGTAGTTTTCTGGCATTTGATAAGGTGTTATCAACCGAACAGGCAGGCCCCAAGTGGGTATCAAACGTTTTACGAACGTTGCTTTAACGTAATATTTAGGTCGCAACGACGGCAACCATTACCGAACGTTGCCATAACGTTGCATAAATTTTTTTACCAAGACGTTTCATCATAACGTTGCATGGCGTTTCAGAAACGTTGCATTCTGGTCGCGACATAAGTTACCACTTCCGAACGTTTCTGCAACGTTGCACGCGAAATGTCGGTCTAACATTTGAGAAGGATGTTGCAAGAACGTTGCTTCTAGGTAATTGTGCACTCTTGTACCGTCTGCAGTTTTTTTTGCAGTTTTCTCCCTTTAATCCAGTATCGACGCTAGTTTTTTCATTGAATTCAGTATCGCTACTAGGTGGAATATGTACTTTTTTTTTCAAATAATTAATTTGCTTGTAGGATAACATTAACATGTGTTTACTATCGATCTGTGAACTTTTAACGACAGAAAATTGAAACTAAAAGAAAAATTCTAACCACGTTGTTTAATTTCGCATGTTTACGCATGCGCGAGGCGTCGATTTGAGGTCTTTGTTTTGTTTTGCGGGCCAGTTTGAATGTTTGTGCAAAGAGTGATAGTCGGAAGGATAACCAGAAAATTACCAGTCAAATTCAATATGAAAGTATATATGTGAATCAGAAACTCATCCTTCTTCAAGAAACGAGTGGTAAATTTACAGAACTTTATAATAATACAGTTCCTGCAGCGCATGAATGAAAAGATGATTTCTTGTACATTTTAGAAATTTATTATTTTTAATTTTACAGATTAATTGCTTAAACTTAAAGATGCTTAGAATTAACTTTCACTCAAAATCGCTGGATGAAATAAAATGTTTAAGTTTATGTTTAAGCTAACAAAATTTGCTGAATATAAATGTCGCGATGGTGCAGTGGACGAGGTTCCCGCCTAGCGATCGGGAGTTCGTGGGTTCGATTCAAACTCAAGGTGTTGTATTTATCTCCTCCATAGACACCAAGTACTGTTTCTACCCAGGGAACGGACTCGACAGTGTCCATATCTGCCTATCATACTCGAAAAAGGTTGGCAGTAAACAGAGATAGATAGATAAATGTGTTTTGTTTTTTACATATTTGAACGTCAGTGAAACTTTCATATACACCATTGTGACATCAAAACTGCAACGTTTGAATGCAACCTAAATACAACGTTGCAGCAACGTTGGATGCCCACTTGGGTAATATTTACTGATAGTTAGATATGTGTAAAGGTTTCATTATACAATTTAATTATAAGAATACTTTGCAAACTGTTAAAATGTTAGGCTAGTTTTATACTTACTTTATAATTATTTAACAGCAATACTATTACGGAAGCGAAATGTTCTCATTAAATCACGGACAATCAATGGCGTAGGCGGCCATCTTTGTTACAGTATGTTCTTATATGTTAAACACGCCATTCGGTAATGGCGATTTAGTGTATTTACATCACGAGTCTTTCTTACCATTCCTCATTCAGATCAAACACATTTCTTTTTTCACTTGTGAATCAAAATGTATAATTGCCTGTCCCGGCCATTTCGGTGTTTCGGTCGGAATTGAAAACAAACATAATTTATTTTTTTTGCCTCATCAGTCTTTCAGCAATCATGTCGGTAATTCAGAGTGTTTAAAGATTAGAGTCTTTACATTGAACTTGACATGGTTATTTATTAAGGGACCAGGCTTTCAGCATTGTGCATGCATGCGGAAATACCACCAAACTGACGCATGAGCTGAAACGTACCGTTAGGACATCATGGGACTAGCCAAGGTCAGATGGGAAGGCTTTGAAGAAACATCAACAGACAAAGATAATAAGATACGGTTTAGCGGCTTTTAAACATCGCAAGAAGATTGCTTTCATCATAGGAGTTAGTCAACAGCGTCATCAGCCTCATCCATTTCCAGAAGGTTCGTTTCCATCCGTGTATCAGCGAGACCTCACATCACAGGTCTAAGAACTAACATACGACTTCTAAGACGAAGGTATTAAATAGTTTTCTGAAGAGTTCGAGCGCATCATAATCAAGTTCCCGAAGAAAGACATCATAATCGTCCAAAGTCACAGGAACGCCAAGGTTGGACAAGACGCCTACCAAGGCTGGTAAGGGACCTTAGAAGAGACCAACGGCAGTGGGCTCAGGCTTCGTAAAGTAATCCTTGCAAACCCACTGCAACCATACAAACCGTCGTGAATATCGATCTAGTATGCTCAAAATAGGCTTGTACACAAACATATCTTTTGTATATGTGCCGCAAGTCCATTTTCAGCCAAACGAACAAAATTACATTTCCTGGCGCAGTGATCATGGCGAAGTGGTAACGATGAAGTTAAAGAAAAAAGCTTATTACCAAGAACACATTATATTATTTGGAAAAAACTGGAATACAAAGAGATAGCAGTGGCATTGAGTGACATTTCCAGTACATTTAGGAATCACGTTTGCAGCTCTGAACATCCTAGACAAAGACATCGACACCATCACCAACAACATGAAGGAAGTCTCGCTATCATTAGCCTAACAAGTGCTTGCGAGAAAGAGACTGAATAACAAGACTTTGTGACGGCAGAGATAATCAACCTCTGAGACAAATTAGAGAGCTTAGACATGACAAGTACACCAACCTGTACTTAAAAGAAAGCTTGCTTTATATGGACACGTAATTAGACACGACTTAATGTGTAAGACTGTGATCAATGGTCCACTAGAAAAAGGTTACTGTCGATACCGTCTGATACACCTGATGAACAATGTAAAAGGGTAGACACGTCCCTCCCCTTGTTTTAGCTAATAACAATAGCACACTACATACATGACTGGCGTCCTCCCTTTTTTGAAATATGGAGTAATGGTATTGAGGAGGAGGAGGAGGAGGAGGAGAGGAGGAGGATGTTGATGATGATGATGATGATGATGATGATGATGATGATGATGATGATGATGATGATGATAATGATGATTTATATATAGACAAATGCAACAGCTGTTTCACTTTAAGTTCCAGTATGATTACAACTATGGCAAATAGTTGAAAAATTACAACCAAATATTTCATCACGATAAAGATCAATGCGAAGTTCAACTATTATGAAAACGTCGTTCACGAGCAAGATACATTTGTAATCTAAATATGATAAAAACTTGTTTGTGTAACAATGTTTTGAAGTTGCATAAAATGGGTGTTTTCTATGTAGTAATAGGTTGCAAAACAACACTAAAACACATATATGTTTGGTAAGACAATGGTTAATACATGTATTGGTTAAGTTGTATTGTTATTTTGTTAGAAATGCTGTATGTTTATCAGAACATTGTTGATTTAACAAATTACCGTTGTAACATGGACAACATGAATATAGAACTCAATTAAAAAACATTTTCCTCCCAATTAAACCTTTTTTTCCACGAGACAGCGAAATGGTTCCCGAGAGCAAAACTGACGATCTCACGATGTTTCTGTGTCGCTAAGCGACGATCCAGTACTAGCCCATGAATGATTTGGTCGCTTCGGCCACCGTGTAGAGCCTTCGAAGACTAATTGGAATGAAAGCTTTGGCATCTACGTTTTTCAAAGTTGTTAAACCCGGACGCCGGATGTCGTAATTGGGAGACTTTCAGGATGTACGGTACACTTTCGGCATTATTTCGGAATTATCAAGAGCCCATTGTAATTGACACGTCATCTTCGAAAAGCCCTATGCAAGGCTTCTTTATGCTTAATCGACATGATCCTGCTGGGTGCGATGTTAAAGCAGAGAGCTCCACAAAAATGACAAGTACATAATTATAATTCTGGTAGAAGTTATGTCTCAGAAATGTACATGGATGTTTAACCGAGGCAAATGCGTTCAAGCATTCGCCGAGTGTCAACTTAAGGAACGCCAATCAATATATAAAATATTACATATAGGCCGTCTGTTTAACGACAGTTTACTCAGTGGCACACTTGAAATAAATTGAAAGATTTATCTTGGTACAAGGCTGTAGGTATCTAAAGAAAACGAGTATTGGTAAAAATAATACTTCGTCGAGTTAAGAAGAGATTTATACTCTGGAAGTCAAACCTGAAACAAATCGCACCATAGGAGATCCTATCAATGGTAATATAGTAAAATCAAGTTATAATGTAAACGCAAGCTATTCAGCGGATATAAGCAATGTCTTTGATGTTCCATAAAAAAAAACATTATCGTTTAAATTTATCAATTATGGATTTGGATATCGACCTTTTCACGTTTTATATATTGACAAAAATTGCAAAAATTGTTTCAGATTTCCACATTTTCGTTTTAGTTATTTGAAAACAGAAATAGATGACACGTTAAATGCTCTAAAATATCAATTATATGCATCTGTTGACGATTAAAAAAACCTGAAAATTATAACGCGTTACAAACATAAAACTATTGTTTAATTTGGAAAGTTTTTTGTTATCGTTATCTTGTGTGGCATTACGAGGATTCCTATATAAAGTATAAAATACAAATATAACTAAACATGCATGCATGGCCGAGTGGTTAAAGGGCTAGACTTTTACTCCGAGAGTCATTTGTTCGAGCCAAATTGTTAACGTTTTTGTCTTTCTTTATTTTATTTTTATTTTATACTGGAACTCATTCGATGTTTACATTTATGAATTTGGAGCATTTAATAACACACTTTAATCCATGCCTAAATCTGTGAAAAGGTTCTTAAAAATAAAGTTGCTTTATTGGCATCTTCCAAAATCCATAGTAGCTATTAAGATTCAATCGGTATCTAAAACAATTGTATGCAACTGTGAGCGCGTGTTTAACAGCACTTCAATTTAGTAATATAGTATCAAATACATGTTATATCACATGTTTATCTAAGACGTATTTTACACCGACGTTTAACTGCTTTTAGTCGAAATGAAGCTTCAAGTACCTATAAATTGGTGTTTGTTTTCATAAATCCAGCTAAGATATTTGTTAGCTACCATAGGTTTCCGCATTAGCAAATACATATTCAGAGTGATCTAATTGATGTACACGCATATCGCTATATTGTCCGAAGTCAATCGCAATATCAATCTAACAGTTTATTGGTGAGCAAACCTCTAGAACGCATAGTGCCCCAATAAAAAACAAAAACGAACATGTAGTTCGGCAAATATTTCGATATTCGACCAATAAAATATCGGCAACTCTTCTGCAATCTTTTGAACACGATCGGCTTATTTAATAAAAAAATGTATTTATTGTATCTTTATGTTTACCAAAGTCTTTATTTAGCGTCTCTTCGAATGCATGCATAACACCAGTACACAACCTTGCTCCGCATATTATTCAGTTAATTATTTTTTCGGCAACACGTATAATAAGCCTCTTGCCTGCAGTGGACACCAGCCTTTACTGCAGTTTTGATGGATATATTGCCCTAAAATCGGGTTTGTTTTGGTAGCGTATATGTAGATATAGTTTGTTGGCCCGTCGGATCGAGGTCACTGTTAATAATAGAGAGGTTACAAAAATCATTAACCGGTAAACCTTTTTTTCGTTACCGGTTATTAACCAGTTAACCGAAACGCCGTAAGTAGTTAAAATGATTTAGAGTACGTAAAAATGTCATACCGCTCGAACCGCTCTGTAGTAACAAAAGTAATTTCAAATTTGAAATCGCTTGCGTTGATAACATGCCAGTTTCGTAAAAAAATGTATTATACAATTTATTTAAATAATTTTGTAAATGTATGCTTTATATTTTTTTTCTAGGCAAAAGCATAGGATTAAAAGATTAAAGAACAACACAAGGTTCATTTTCACGAGTTATTAACTTATTTTTTGGTTGGGCCGCTTATATTACGTTCGCGTCGTATCGCTTACAAAAATGGTGTTCCTTTGGTCATTCTGTTTTAATTTTTGAAACTCAAATTGGCTTAATATAGAAATGATTTTTCCTTTCAATTCGACGTGAAGTAAGTCATGTGTGTTTAACAAATCCGCATCTCTTCGTATTCGATAATTGCATATTTTGTTGTTTGCATGTTAGCGTTTGTAGCCGAAGTAGTATCGTTTGATATTTATTATACAATTAAAAAAAGTGTGTAAAATGAAGGACACGGATGCAAATTAGATTAATTTTGAACGAAATGTAAGTTGAATATTTAATATAAATCAGTACATTTATTTATTAGCGAAGTATTTTCTAAGTATTATGATCTCAAATACTGATAGTTACGTATGTTTGTTAACGTACTACATCGCGCAAATTTTAAGCAATTACACAAATACAAAATTTAACGGTTTTATTTGTTTAAATATTTTCAATTGATGTTGAATTATTTAACAAGTTAATACTTTGCTTTCTTAAATAGTACTTGCATCGGAAGGTAATGTTGGAATCATTGGACGTACATTATCATAATGATATTAATTTTTGATAAACAAAAACGACGTTAACTCGTCAAGATTTTAACTACGAATGCATTTCTTGATAAAATTGTTACTTATAAACACGGTATTTTCGTAACAAAACATAAAAATAAGCCGTCCAATGTATCAACTGTTTATTATCGCGAGTTCAATAAACGTATCAATTACGTCTTCGCTAATAGCTCCCACTCACCGCAGTTCGCTAGTGTCAGTTATCAAAACGTACCCCCTTTTTGTTATCACAAAGTTATTGATTATTTGCTTTATTACTTTGATTGTTGACACGATATTTATTAACGCCGATGGTGCGGCGTTTTGTTTTAACTAGTCACTAGCGCAAGTTGGCAGTATGTCATGCGAAAAAAGTAAAATTGTACGAATTATTCCATGAAAAAAAAATCAAATATTTTTGTCCAGGTTAACCTTTTCCCGAAAATGTAACCGGTTAACTGGTTGTTTCGGTAGGTTTACCGGTTAACCAGTTAACCTCTTGCATCCCTAGTTAATAAACATATAAGAACATTTTTCTCTCAATAAAGATTTCTTTGATGCGGGTATTAAGCAGACTTTGAGTGTTGAGCTTGCTTAAATGCCGATATAGCTTAGGATTTCATGTTACCTAGTAGGGTAAGGAAAGGGTCATATTCACTTAAATTGAGTAACGGTATATATATACTTTGACATTATTATCGTGTAAAAGTTAATATTGGTATTGAATATTTATCTTTATTATTTTCCTACACTGCTGTGCCAAAGGAATACAATTTAAATAACGACAAACTGAAAGTAATTGTCTTTTTAGGCACTTAATACCACGCAAAGTAAATTTGAGAGATATTGTGTGTGGTGTGTGTGTGTGTGTGTGTGTGTGTGTGTGTGTGTGTGTGTGTGTGTGTGTGTGTGTGTGTGTGTGTGTGTGTGTGTGTGTGTGTGTGTGTGTGTGTGTGTGTGTGTGTGTGTGTGTGTGTGTGTGCGTGCGTGCGTGCGTGCGTGCGTGCGTGCGTGCGTGCGTGTGTGCGTGCGTGCGTGTGGCGTGTGTGCGTCCGTGCGTGCGTGCGTGTTTGTGTGTGTGTGCGTACGTGCGTGCGTGCGTGCGTGCGTGTGTGTCATTCCGTCCTTGTGGTTTGAACTTCTAAAGTTAACGTTTCTGGAGCAAACTACTTTAACATTATTGTTTAAGCGACATAAATGAAACGTTGATATTCAAGATAGAATATCACCATTCTCCGTGAGTCACCCATTCCCGAGTTATTTGATCTTAACCATAGCTCAGTGATGTGATGATATAAACAATGTTTTTGACCAAGTTATAGTGTTCCCTGTGTGTTCTATGTTAAAAACGTGTTTTGACTACTTTTTCACTTTGCATTTGTGTGATTTTTATGGGTTTATGGAAGTGTTCTGGATAGATATCGGATAACACACTGATCATTGCATTACTTTAAACAGTGTATCCCCCACTCGAAACATGTTCACTTTATTTGCCCAATACACAAAACATTATTTTGAAGGCGGTTATTTATATTATGACCGGACGTGTGATACAATCTTAAAAAACCCATATATTATTAATTTGCCATATGTTTTATAAGTTCATATTTGAATATTTAGTTCTTTTAAAACAAACAGTTTCATTTGTTGATGTTGATATTACTCAATTAAATTTCATAACTTACATGCTAAAAGCGTCCTATGCTTACAAAAATTGGAAACTTTCAATAAACAGATCAAATAAAAGATGATTTTAGAAGAATTTCAGAATTTTTGAATGGCATTATGTCGAAACTATATTATAATATTATATTTAAGATGAACTTAATGTTATGTATATTTGTTTCAAGTGAACAATTAAAGATATGAACAAAACTTCATAGATCACAAGCTTAAATGCGTTTCCTATTTACTTTTAAGTAAGAACTGTTATTTTACATGCATGGTTTTATATATCTTGAATAAATTAAGTTACATTTAGATACATTAAAACTAAATAATAACATATGTCCGAGTTTTTATAAGTGTGTATAAATGTACAATGATCACAGAAAATGTTGTTTTATATACCTATATTTCAGCGAAACAAGAGGACCTTTAGCCCATGTTGCTCACCTGAAACTGCGGTTAAAAGAACTGTTATACTAGCGATCTTTCCGAAATCATTTCGAAATGTGCCGAAATATACTTATTACAAATGTTCTGGGCAAGTTTCATGAAGATCGTAGAGGGCTCGCGTAGAGGAAAGATGATTGAGTGGAGGTCGTGAATGAGTCGCGTGGGGGTCGTGTTTTATCGACAAGAGGTCGAGAAGAAGTCGTGTATACCCTTTTCGGTCGAGCTTGGTCAGGAAATTTTGGTGATCGTGATGATCGCGTTGATCGGATCGGCAGTTTTCTCCAAAATAAGGCTTCAATGTGTAAGGGACTTGTAACCTAATTTATATATGTTAATATTTAAATGTGTTTTCAACGGATTAATTATACCGAAAGGCAAAAAAATAGCCCCCCCCCCCAAAAAAAAGCACTTGTTTAGTTCATTATTGGTCCGAGTGGTATGCTTTAAACATACGTTTTATAGGACATAGACCGAGACAGAAACGAATGCTTTTGACAGTTTTCACTTGGTACATGTAAGGACAATACGTAACTTCTAGGATGGAGACAGTTTTGTCACCAGTGGCATGACTTGCGCAAACTTGGTGAAGACCCACCAATTACCAAACCTCTCAGCCGTCCGGTTGCAGAGAAGATATGGACAAGTTGGCCCTTATATGGAGCTTCTGAAGTTAAAATCTGTAATCTATCTTGCTCTGTTCGAGAACATATCTCGAGAGCATCTTGCTCAGTTTCAACTTGTAATTGTGGAGTGTTTAACAGTGTCCAAATGTTTGTCAGACAATATCATTTTGTGCGTTAAATTGTGTCTGACACATTATTCCGAGTATGCATTCTACTAATATTGCAATGATTTATATGTGTATGTAAGAAACTGA
The DNA here is from genome assembly GCF_020536995.1 of Dreissena polymorpha. NCBI lineage: Eukaryota > Metazoa > Mollusca > Bivalvia > Myida > Dreissenidae > Dreissena > Dreissena polymorpha. The sequence continues at coordinate 113,269,736 of NC_068355.1, forward strand.
TTCTATTAAAGAACACATCACGTGCTATTGACTGTTGCATTCTTTTGAATGAAAACGAATATTACAATAGCACTTTAATGTTTTCACCCGCCCCCATCACCACTTTATGGAGGTCAAGACATAATGATTTTCTGTTGTCAATTTGTTTGTCTGTCCGTCAGATGTTTGTAAAACGCGAGACTGTTTTAGTATTGCAACGATAATGATGGAAGCTTATAAACATGATGAACATTATTTCACCAACTTCACCAAAATTGCAACTTCGATTTCACCTGTTTTAGGTTCACCGACGGGCAATTATTACGTCAGACTTCTTGCACGAATTGAATATTAAAAACCATTCGAGATAACAAAATACATCAACTTCAAAATTAATTGGTAGATATTTGTAGGTTCCATGTTGGGAGAGGACAGTGCATCAGTTCCATAATTCGTGCTTTCATAATTGTAGTGCGACTAGTCACAACAAAGTGCGGGCTATTCTATTCACTCATGTGTCGGCGTCTGTGTAATGCTCGTGAGCATGTATAAGTTCAACATCAATGTTTCAAATTTCTAGAATGATTTTTAAATTGATGCTTCTTAAATGTATTTTGATTCGTTGTGTGAGTTCACTAAATGAGTTTCTTTTAATTCAGCGGATTAGTGCCCTTTTGTACCCATATCCAGACTTGGCAAGTCGGGTCGATAATTTTATTTGTTTTAATATAAGAAAAGTTTCAACTAATAAACTTTATTTTGTTTGGAAGTATTGTGGTGAAATTTGTTGTTTAGCTGGTATACATGATGTATTAGGTTGTTTTTTGCATTTCGTAACATTCAGGTTACTGTTAAGGACTGTGAACACATTCTGCTCTTTTCCTATTGCGAATGCAGATTCATTGAAATACCAATAAAATAACTGAAAACAACTATTTTGAAAAAAAATCAAGTTGTTCGCTATCTCAATGTTTTTAGGCTTCAGGTAATCTCGTCTATAACTTACTATGTATTTTCACAGATATGCACCATCATAATTTTGTCATTCTATGCTATGAAAGGCAGAACACGTGCACTACACTATAAAAGCAGAAAACAACAGTCAGGCATTGGGACGTATTTTGTTATATTTTTTTTTGTAATACCTTATCTTAAAGAATATAAAAACCATTAACAAGAAACCTCAAATATAGGTAAAACGCTTTGCGCGTATGTGAAGTGCTTATTTGTATGTTAAGAGTTATTACATTAGTGAACTTCCATTACTTCAGTTTTCCCAGAATACAAGTTCATTGGGACAGCATGCTTTTAATTAAGCCCCCAATCTCTGTTTAAAACAGATGCAGTGATAACTTCAATAAGAATTTAAACTAAGACATATGACGATAACCTTTTCCTGTTGTCTTATCTTTATTTTAAATATGCTGTCAAACAATCTGCTACTTCGAAATCAGTAAAAGTAGTTATTGTTATAAAATGTGCACATAACTCAAAAAGCTACCTTTCGACAAATTGTTAATTCTGACTTATTTATAATAACAACATTCACATATTCATCGTTTATACTTCCAGTAACAATTTTCATAGTTATAATTTTCAAATATTAAGGTTTAAAATAACAGAACACAGCAAACATTTCAAGTTTCTTTTCATCCCTCCATTGCCTATATAGCAAACAAACAAAAACGCTGTTTATAGTTCAGGCCACTGGGACTCCAAAACGGCTGTTCATGTATTATTATATTTAACAAAATAATCATCATCAAGCCGTCAAACATACATCACATACTTCAATCTTTTTCAGTCATCATACAGTGACAATCTATGTAAATTAAGTTCAATACATATATCAATTATTCAATTCCGTATAGAATGTCCATAATATGAAAAATTGACAAATAACTATGACAAGAGGGCCATCAGGCCCTAAGGCGCTCACCTGAAAGCCAAAGGAACTAGACTATTCTGAAAAAAATGCAAGCTGATTCATGAAGATTATTTTGGACCAAAACAGTGACTTTTAACATGTTTTTTATATTTGACCTTGTGACCTAGTTTTTGAACTCATATGACCCAGCTTCAATCTCTGGCAAAATTTCATTGGGACAAATGTTCTGACCAAGTTTCATGAAGATTGGCCAATAAATGTGGCTAATATAGTGTCAACAAGTTTTCACTAAAGCCATATAAGGACAACGCCCCCCCCCCCCCTGGCGGCCATGTTTTTCAACAAACCATAACCATTTCCAAACTCACTCAAGCTATTGTTAGAACAAATGTTCAGATCAAGTTTCATAAAGATTGGATAATAAATGTGACTTCTAGAGTGTTAACAAGGTTTTGTAGTAAATAGCCATTTAAGGAAAAATGCCACGCTCCCTTGCAACCATGTTTTTTAACTGATCTCAACCATTTTTGAACTTAGCCCAGATATTATAAGTTCAAATATTCTGACCAAGTTTTATGAGCATTGGACCACAAATGTGACTTCTAGAGTGTTAACAAGGTTTTACCATACAGTAAAGCCATTTAAGGAAAACTGCCCCGCCCCATGGCGGCCATGTTTTTCATTCAATTGGAACCATTTTCGAACTCGTCCAAGATATTATTGAGACACATGTTTTGACCAAGTTTCATGAAGATTGGACTAAAAATGTGACTTCTAGAGTGTTAACAAGGTTTTACTATAGCCATATAAGGAAAACTGCCACGCCCCCTGGCGGCCATGTTTTTCAACCAACCGGAACCATTTTTGAACTCGTCCAAGATATTATTGGCACACATGTTCTGACAAAGTTTCATGAAGATTGGACTAAAAATGTGACTTCTAGAGTGTTAACAAGGTTTTACTAAAGCCATATAAGGAAAACTGCCACGCCCCCTGGCGGCCATGTTTTTCAACCAACCGGAACCATTTTCGAACTCGTCCAAGATATTATTGGGACACATGTTCTTACAAAGTTTCATGAAGATCGGACAATAAATGTGACTCCTAGAGTGTTAACAAGGTTTTACTATAGCAAACTGCCACGCCCCCTGGCGGCCATGTTTTTCAATCAACCGGAACCATTTTCGAACTCGTCCAAGATATTATTGGGACACATGTTCTAAGTAAGTTTCATGAAGATTGGACAATAAATGTGGTCTTTAGAGTGTTAACAAGGTAAATGTTGACGACGCACGACGGACAAAAGGCGATCACAACAGCTCACCATGAGCACGTTGTGCTCAGGTGAGCTAAAAATAACATACACTATATACCGTGCAAGTTCCCAAGGCTGAATGACAAAAACTGACCACTGTTCAACCATGCACGAATATCCTCATGCTTCTACAGCGCCTCAAGCAGCAAACTCATTCTGAAGGGAAAGTAATTTTCGACTCATTCAATACATTTCAAACGTCGAAAATTATATGTACTGGTTAAACATCCGCAAGTATTTAACTTAAAGCAATTGTCAATTACCTTTTTAATACACACAATAAGATAAAACACAGCATTCATTATACTTCTGATTAATGATTGATATGTACAGCGCCTTGAAACGTTCAATGTATATATATATTTATTTATTTATGTGTTTATTTATTTATTTATTTTTTATTTATTTTTTATGAATATTTCTCTTATGGTTCAACATAATCTTTGATTTCATGAGTAAGGCTGTTGTGCACGTAATTATTCTAGACCTGCGTAAATGACATTTATCTTCGAAACAATATGCTATCATAAGTATATTTCGTATTATGATTAAGTTTGACAGAAAGGTATTCATACAAAACACACAGAGCTATTAATATTAATTCTTGTTACCTGTTAATCGACGATAAATATTGCAAATATTGAATAAGTCTACAGTATCCAAATATGACACATGTTAATTATATTTCAATATACATTATCGTTAAATAACATTTAACTGACATTGTACATTAGGAATCATTATACATATGTTTCTAGCAAACTATCCTCAACTGTAACTAACATTGGAAAAGTTGTTGATGCGCTTAATGTAAATGATGGCACAAACTTATACCCTGCTAAAAATGACATCGAGCTATATATTCGCAAAGTTAAATGATGATGAATAACGACCATGTTTGTCCATTGAACATATTTCCCTTAAATAATTATGTGAGGGAACATGCCGAACAATTATACAGATATCAACGATTATACAGATATCAACGATTATACAGATATCAATGATTATACAGATATCAATGATTATACAGATATCAACGATTATACAGATATCAACGATTATACAGATATCAATGATTATACAGATATCAACGATTATACAGATATCAACGATTATACAGATATCAACGATTATACAGATATCAACGATTATACGATATCAACGATTATACAGATATCAATGATTATACAGATATCAATGATTATACAGATATCAACGATTAAACAGATATCAACGATTGTACAGATATCAACGATTATACAGATATCAACGATTATACAGATATCAACAATTATACAGATATCAACAATTATACAGATATCAACGATTATACAGATATCAACGATTATACAGATATCAACGATTTATGGTTCTAAACGTTGACATACTTTGAACTATATCGCGTTAGATACAACATTACATGATCTATAAAATGTGCAGGTTCTTCACCAAGAAATGTATCTTAACATAATTAAAATGTTAAGGTTAATATGGTAATTAAGTATTTTAAATTCAACAACTGTCTTTCGAAAAAACAAAAATTGTCAATATATCCATGCCATTTGAGGGCGTTTTCCAAATATTTAAGTGTTGAATAAATAGCATAAGCTAAAAGCACATGAAACAATCTCGTTAAACAAAAAAAAGGATTTAACTAATAAATAAATATATCTATATCGGAATGCAACCTAGAAATTCGCCATTTATTACCAAGAGAGTTGAGATTGAGAAACCGTTAAATCTGTGCACATATGCTTTTTCTAGATCTTATTTTCTCTAAAAACAATCATTTCTTGCAAAGGTAACTCGTTGAAAATTTATATTGGAAAGTTTTGATTTTGTTTTTGTTTCTTTCCCAAAAATAGTTCATCTGAAGAAATAACTTTGTCAAGTAAAACAAGTACTTTGTATATTTTTTTAAATTTAAACACACACTTAAAAAATATTTTTTTTTATATAATATTGAAACACCCGGATCAGCTTAGTTCCCCCAAATCTTACACAATTAGGTCATAATGACATATAATTCTTCAAAAATTACAAGGTTTAAAGGAATATGCCCAAGAATGATTTTTAAGACAAGAACAGCAATTCCCAAAACACCAAATAAGTGCTTGTGCAATCTTTTCTGATAATAAGAAATATACAAGTAACGATTCTACAAGTGCAACCGCAACTAATAGACAAATAAATGATGCAAAATTATTTATTGATAGGTATATTTCTAACCAAGCCCTTTCTAAAATAAAATTTTTAGCCTCCATTCCACAAATACAGAGAATTTTTATAAACATTACAGTAGCGGAAGCACAAATGCAACTATTGCACATATAGTTTTGCCTATTAAAACATGTACAACAGCAGCGACAACAGCAGCGACCACGGCAGCTAAGCGTTATAGTTGCAATACTACATAATATAATAAAATAACCCAGTAATATCCACCAATCACAAACGGTATTTAGAAAACCATTGTTTTTTCCGATGAAACATGGCTCGAAAACACAAAAAGCCTTTTTAAATTTCTGGACCTCTCCCACAAAACCTATGTACACAAACACATTCACCAAATACAAACCAAGCATGGTTCCTATACAAAATAAATGAAAGCAAACAACAAAAAAACGGTTTGACTGCAAAGAAGTAGAATGTTTGAAATCGACTGGTTCGTCTGATCCAGTTATGCATTCTGTTACAAAATGCTCACAATTTCGGACAAATATATGGTAGCCTTTATTGTCTTCTTCTGGCAGTGTGTTTCGTTTTTCTTTTTCTTTTTCCATTGCCTTTTTTGCTTCATCTGCACGTCTAAGAGTTTCTTTATGGTTGTGTTTTCGTTTGATGTAGTTATATTTCGTGACCGTATGCAGTTTGGTTTGTCTTTTTGGTCTATCTGGACTATCTTGCAAATAATGTTCTATGACAGGAATTGGATCATCTTTTTGTGGAACGTCTATGACTGTTATATCTGCGTTTCCATCTTTGACTTCACTGATGTTTGTCACAATAGCGTGATGATCAAGTAATAGTCCGGACCAACCTTGTAATGGGACTGCAATATGATCGCCTGCGGTTAAATTAAGTTCTGCAGGTGGTTTTTCATAGTTTGAACATGATTCTGTGAGACATTTCGTTTTGTAGATCTTGATGGCTTTGGAACACATAAAACACGAATCCATGTTTGGTGATTCATTTTTTTCACGACCTGTGCGAAAAAAATGCAATAATTAAACTGACATTGTTGAGACAACCACCTTTTCGCTATTTAACATAATCACGTTAGTGAGGAAGTTCATAACAATTTTGCAAGTAAGTTTTTAATATCTCGTTTTTAACTAAGTTCTGACACATTTTTAAATCTTTTTTAATTGTAAGTGAATGTATTATTCTAAAAAACAGACTGTGTCTATCTGAATTGCAGACCGTTGTTAGTAAAACATTAACCTTGTTCACAATTGTCTGGTCGTTCGCTTTGATTATCTGATTGAATTTGTCCTGTCTTTTGGCCTATATTAGTGTCCCCGCCTGTTTGGAGATCATTTAAATGATTCTGTTCTGCCATTGTGCTGAACTTCTTAAACAGAAATATAAAAAATAAATAAACATGCCATGTTTACAATATGCAGGAAGATACACGTGTTCCTTATGACAGGTAAAATAAAATATTCCAGCAATGATATAATATTTTACACAGTTATTGTTTAAATAATGTTTAAAGATTTTTTTTAATAAAGACGACGTGTTGTTGAAATTTGTTTTAATTTTATTGCAACGTGCCTAAAGAAATACCGTTCTGGTGATCTTGCGTGTACATAACACTTGAATACTTTAACTGATAGTTCTTCTTTATATAGCTTTTATTTTGAATCGTGATGCAGAGAAGTTAATTTTTCTTCACACTTAATGGTTTCGAGACTAATTCTGTGCCACGTGTGAGCTATGGAACTCATGAAACCGGCTTTATCCCGAATTGTGTTTTTGTATTGACCTTTCCAATGCGTTAACCAGATATATATTATTATTATTTGCATGTTTTTGTCGTTGGTGTGTATTCGGTGTTTTTAATTTTTGTAAATGTGCCAGTAAGTGAATACCGCCAGACAAAGTGTTAGGTTTGAAGCTTCAGCAAACCAGTTCAAGACCCAGTGCTTTTAATTGAAAGTTCCATGGCGGTAACCTCTTGTTTATTCATGTTTGTAAGTTTTTTATGAACGTTTGTCGAGTGCATCGATCCCGTGTCGCACTGATATGTAATTGGCTCTAAACGGCCGTATTTCTGCTGTTGCAGTAGAAGTTAACTATGTATGTGTATTTGTTCAATTTTCCTAGTGTTCTTGTGGATCCAAGTATAAGAACTCCAAATTGTGCAGTATACCTTATAGAATGATTTATATTTCATACGCAATTTATAAATGTACTAAAATATTACACATAAATGTGCCTTTTCATTTTCTTGCCGTTTATTTTCAGTTTAATGTATAAATAATAAGAGTTTCGGTTCCCATGTAATCAGTACAAAACAAACCTGGAATTTATTTAAAAATAACCTGAAGCAATCATATCATTAAAAAAGTGGCAAAATTGTCATATGTGTGAAGATAAATGACCAGGGTAGGGTAATTTTTCAAAATATTTTTCAGACGAAGTTATTTTGAGTACCATGTTATTTTGAGTACCGTTGAAAAGTCAAGCTCTGCGTAACAGATAAAATTGACCATTAACCAGTGCAACCATATTGGTATAAGCTGCATAATTATTTATTTTTATTTTTTGTTCTTCTTCTTATTATTATTATATTTAGAAGTAGTAGTAGTAGTAGTAGTAGTAGTAGAAATAGTAGTAGTAGTAGTAGCAGTAGTAGCAGCAGTAGCAGCAGCCGCAGCAACCGCAGCGGCAGCAGCAGCAGTAGCAGTAGTAGTAGTAGTACTAGTAGTAGTAGTAGCAGTAGTATACTGTTCATCTGTTGAGTCGCGGTACTTAATCTTATTCTCGGAAATAAAACATCCAAATGCAACTTACCAATCAAATGAAATATTTTTCATTTAATCCCATCATAATTTTTATCAGAAATGATAAAAAGAGTATAAAATTTACAAAGAAAACGAAACAACGGCGATAAATACGAATAGCTATCGGCCATTTTGTCCTAGTTTATAGACCAGTTCACGCGTGACGTCACGCGCACCTGCGTGTTTACATCCGGGCTACATTGGTAGTCAAAAGAAAGATACAATCAATGGGGAGAAATAGAGCGTGATCGGTTATATTTAAACGATTATATTTAGATTTTATTTTTCAACATGCCAACAAGTTGTTCTTCGCTACTGAAACAAATAAGATTGAACACAATGAATAAATAGATCAATTCCAAATAAAAAACATTAACAAATTAACCATAATGGTATTTGTCTGGGCAGGGACCTTTACCCTGGTCCAGGAAAACTAACATGTTGACACATTAAATAAACATTTAATTCAATAAAATGCAATAGTTTTCATTTGATTGTTTGCATCAATCTTAAAATCGTTTAAGCCTTTGTATTCCGGTGTTTTGATCAGATATTGTCCAGACCAGGGACCTATATTTGTTTGTATAGGTCCCTGTCCAGACCTAACTAACAACATGGTGTCATAAATCACACTAGGTGGCAGATATGACAGTCTGGTCATTAAACGCAATTGATGATGCCACCATGTCTTCATTCTGGTAGTATTAAGTAAATAGGTATTTGGTTGAATAAATTTATCGCCGACATACTTAACAGTTGCTTAAATTAGATATGTTACGGTACCTATTGTACAAATTTGAATTCTATAGATTATCGGAAATTGAACACGGTAAAGATACAAGCCCGTTTTATTTATATAAAAAAAGTATTTATGAATTATACAATGTAAATAAAAAATATTTAACGTATTTAGCGGGCATCGGTTAATTATAAATACGTCATTCCGTATGAAGATGTAATGTTACGGCAATGCACGAAATACATCATAAAAACAAGAAATTACGTTTGACATCAATGGGGGTAAATAATAATGAAACAATATGTATATATTATATTATATATGTATATATATTATGTTGTGTGTGTGTGTGTGTGTTAAATGTTTGATAGTTGTCACTCATACTCGATCACTAGTAACGAGTTTACAAAGTACATGAATACACAGTTCAAGTTGCATCATGTGAGGTTGTGTTTTTCAGTTAAATGTTAATATTCCTCAAGTCTTTCTCTAACAACACCCATCCAAATTAAAATTACATGCAAATACCGTCATGAACTTCGCTTTTAATAGGGCTTTGTAGTACGTTTATTTTCAATGAAACACTGACACATTCTAGCTATCACTAATTTTTTATTACTCTAGTTTACGCATGCAATTGATAATAATAATTTTACAATTAGATGTATCATTATTTTTATTGAAACTTTTCTGCAAATAATTATACGGCTAATGCATAGAGCTCTTTGTTGTGTCGAATTGTCTGTCGTTCAGTCTTCAGACAATCTTAATTACTTTGATGCTAATGACGCGTTCTTTTAAAATGCAAATAAATGTGTAAATGCATTCTTTTGGCACTAAATATTATATTTTTTAAATATTATTTAGGTGTTGTTTTTTTTAGTTTCTTTCCGATTTATTGACTAAACAAGTCTCGTTATCCATATGCTTTGCGTTAGATGTAAGCAATGCTTTTGACTACCAGTGCATTGCGCATGCGCGAAAATCAGGAATCAAAACAATAACAATGAACTGGCCTATAACATCACTTGAGTCGCGGTATTTAGGTCAAACATGTTTACCATAACATAATTGAGGTTATTTTACAATAAATTTTCAAATTCATTACCATATTCATTGCAAAGGGATATCAATGTTTAAATGTTATAGTTTTTTAAGTTTATTCATACATTTTATTGTTTTATTTGATTAAACAGTGTTTGTCGCACATTCTTCAACAGAACAGTGAATGCAAAAAAATGTGCTGTCTCTTCTCAGGAACAGGAATTACAAAAAAAACAACATATTTATATACCAATCTGATATGATTCTTTGCCAAGTACTTTTTTCAACCCTTTCCCACTTAGAAGCAACATGAACAAGGGACAAAATTGTCACAAAACCAGGTTTTCATTGTGAAAAAAAATGTGATAAAGGGAGAAAACTGAAACTGAACTTTTGAAATGAACAAACAAAATTAACCCCCTTTGAAAGTTTTTTTTTTTTTTAATCTATTTTTAGTCGTGGCGACCTTGACATTGGAGATATTGACGTGATTCTTTCGTGCGACACACCATCCCATGATGGTGAACAAATGTGCCAAATGATTTTAAAATCTCACAATGAATGACATAGTTATGGCCAGGACAAGCTCATTTTTGGCCATTTTTGACCTTTGAACTCAAAGTGTGACCTTGACCTTGGAGATATCGACGTAATTATTTCGCGCGACACACCGTCCAATGATGGTGAACAAATGTGCCAAATGATTTTAATATCTGACAATGAACGACATAGTTATGGCCCGGACAAGCTTGTTCCGCCCGCCCGCCAGCCAGCCAGCCCGCCCGCATTCGCCAATCTAATAACCAGTTTTTTCCTTCGGAAAACCTGGTTAAAAATGGCTATGTGCAAATAGCATAAAACCAGAACAGCCTGCGAGTAACTAGAAAGGTCTTAAATTAAATATAACTTTCTAAGGAACTACAAATGCGTGAAAATACGTATCTAAGAGGTAAAGGGTTAAAGTATCATCACATTTTATGATCATGGCAACAATCATAAAACATGTGAATTTAAAGAACTGTCCTACAGGTTTTATTAAGACCTATTCAAACATGAAAAATGATGGTATGTGAATGAATATAACCCATTGTACATAATTGTACATAGAAAAACATTTTAAAAACAAAGTTACTGAAAATGAAAAACAAATTAAATTGTAAAATTTCAAAATAATATTAAAATTTGTCCCTTTCATTTACTATAGAGCATACATTCTTTTCTAAAGTAGTAATACCTTGTAGAATTATTGCCCCTGATTATATGAACATTTGGAAAACTGGGCCTAATACATTTGCACAAAGTCTTTTCCAAGATTAGCAGTCCGCCTAAACTCGATTTATATTTAAATGGAGCTCCTTTGAAGAAAAATTTCATAAAAAGCAGAAAGTGTCCGACTCCACAGGCTTACCCTGGGACAACACTTTACAAGCATGCTTTAAGCCCAGTATTCCAGAACTCCGCTCACACCCACAAGGACTCTAGATGCCACCTACCAGATACTGCTGGTTTGGATCTTTGGAGTACAGCAGGTGTATGAAGCGACCAATTAGTCTCTGCTCCTCAGCAAAATCCTCAGGCTCATCTCCCTTCTCGGGCTGGTCATTCTGGTCCTGCACCAGCACGCTGATGATGGACAGCAGGTTGTCAACCTAGGGGATAATGGAGCATTAAACATTGTCCATCTACGGGATAATGGAGCATTAAACATTGTCCACCTAAGGGATAATGGAGCATTAAACATTGTCCACCTATGTGATAATGGAGTATTAAATGTTGTCCACCTATGGGAAAATGGAGCTTTAAACATTGAGCATTAAACATTGTCCACCTATGAGATAATGGAGCATTAAACATTGTCCACCTATGGGATAATGGAGCATTAAACATTGTCCACCTATGGTATAATGGAGTATTAAATATTGTCCACCTATAGGAAAATGGAGCTTTAAACATTGCCCACCTATAGGATAATGGATCATTAAACTTTGTCCACCAATGGGAAAATGGAGCTTTAAACATTGTCTACTTATAGGATTATGGAGCATTAAATATTGTCCACCTATGGAATAATGGAGCATTAAAGGTTGTCCACCTAGAATATAATGGAGCATTAAATGTTGTCCACCTATGGGATAATGGAGCATTAAAGGTGGTCCACCTAGAATATAATGGAGAATTGAACATTGTCTACCTATGGGAAAATGGAGCATTAAACGTTGTCCACCAATGGGATAATGGAGCATTAAACATTGTCCACCAATGGTTTAATGGAGAATAAAACATTGTCCACCTATGGGATAATGGAGCATTAAAGGTTGTCCACCTATTTCTTATTGGACATTAAAAATTGTCCACCTATGGGATAATGGAACATTAAACATTGTCCACCTATGGAATAATGGAGAATGAAACGGTGCTCCCCTATTGCTTACTGGAGCATTAAAAAGTGTCCACCTATTTGATAATGGAGCATTAAACGTTGTCAACCAATAGGGTCATCGAGCATTTAACATTGTCCACCTATGGGATAATGGGGCATTTAAAGTTGTCCACCTAGGGGATATTAAATGAGTCTGATTCTGGGAAAACTGGGCTTAATGCATGTGTGTAAAATGTCATCCCATATAAGCCTGTGAATTTTGCACAGGATAATCAAGCACGACATTTTTTGCTTTTATAGCAATTTTAGTTTTAAGGAATTCGCTTCATAGTTCTAAGTGAAAATCAAGTTTATTCAGAAAGTGCTACAAAGTGTTTAGCCTGTGGGGACTTCATAGGCTTATCTGGGATATTTTACTCACATGCATTAAACCCATTTTGTGAGAAAAAGGCTCAAATAATTAACGCCATGTTCTGGTCCTACACTAGGCCCCCCATTTTGTGAAAAAATGAGTTGCAAACTGTTCAAAGTTGTGATAAAATGAGTCACGAACTTTATAACATTGTGAAAATTAGAGTCATGAACTTCTTGAAATTGTGAAAATTTGAATGTCTTGAAATTCTGAAAATTTGAGTTGCAAATTTCCTAAAATTGTGAAAAACTGCCATTCTTACAGAAGTAAAAAAAGCCCTGCTTACAGGATAATAAACCATAAAAAGGATGTTCTCAAACTAGCAGGGGTCATTGTGATGTAGGGATAAGATATCTGCCTAGCAACCGGGAGGCACTAGGATCAATTGACCAGTCGCCAAATTATCGATCGCTCCGCCCACATAGTCACGTGGTCTAGTGATTAGAAAACTCTGACAAGCAGATCGCAATTATAGCGCATTACGTGAGTGAAATACTATACTTGTAACGATGTATCATGCTCTTTTTATTAAACCCGCACACTAAACTAAACTGCTTTGTACAACTTTAATACAATCATAAATGCTTTAGAGAGAAATGGCGTAATCAAAATAAATGAGTTAACTATCAGAAACGTTTCTTATACATATTATAGAAAGTTGATGAAAAATCAGTGGTAAAAATGAGCATTTATTTCATATTGATTTTGAACTTGTATTAAAACCGTCTGGCAGTGAATCCGGTTGCTATTCATATATAATTTTGAAAATATTTTTATTAAATGCAAATGACACATCCATATCATGATGGGTTTTTTGTTTATTAAAAATGTCTAGATCTTTGTTTTATTGTGTTATTTTTAAAAAGACACCAATTTTTTAAATTTAGATATAAATTAAATTTTGATTGTAACCATAATATAATACAGGCCTAATTTCGTGGTTTCATTAACAGATCTAATATGCATTTTATTTCATTTATGTTTAATGGGAACCTGCTACATTTCACTATCGAAAAATGAAATTTTGGTATAACGGTGCTGTTCACGAACATTCGAATTGAATACATTTAGCATATTATGCATTTGTTTATTTATAGCAAGATGGCCCTTATATATTAATTGCAATTTTCACATTTCTCCCCGTATCAATATATGTTGTATTAGAAATGTTGTTGTTGTTGTTGTATTATAAGCCTTACATTTTACACTTGAAGTCGCTTTAAGCTAGCTAAGCCGCGTTGAATTCACCTTTTTGTTGTTTTAACTTTAGTTAAAACAATATTTAAGTTAACAATTTATAATGATTTCCATTGTTTATGATCCACAGAAAATAAATATATAATTGGAAATCATTTAAGTAATTAAATATTTCTTTTCTTGTGTACAGTACCTAACAATGCCTTAATGTTCATTCATTCTGAGATCCACGCAACATACTGTCATTTATTAATCATCGACAATTATGCTGAGATTAATAAGCACGTGTGGCAATTATTATGTTGCCCAAATTGCTTAATAATATTGTGCATCAAACGGTATAACACGTTTTATAGAACACACAACTGGTGTGGTTACACTATTTATTGTGTTTGTTTTCTCATTACTCGTTCATATGTTCAAGAAATAAAGATAAAATAATAACCTTTTTTAAAGTATGTATAGCACCTACAATTTTGAATAATGATCGAACAGTAATGATCATGCATTTGATATAAAATCTGTGTAAACTCTTAAAAATTACGTCCATTCCATATGTACGATACGCTTTGTTTGTCGGACAAAATGGCAGCCAGATAAGCGTTGCTGAGGGGTGTGTGAAAAATCGATATCTGATTGGCTGATCGAAGAATGTGGGCGGAGCTATCGATACTTTGGGGACTGGTCAATTCCTACCGTGAAAGCCTTCTTCAGATTCCTCTTAAAGACACCGAGTACTGGTTCTACCTAGGAAACAGACTCAAGTATCAATAAGCCTTAGGCTTTCCTTGCAATTGCTAGCAACAAGGTCTGGTAATTTCTTATAACTGGCCAATACACAATTTTACTAGCCAATCAAACAAGAATATCAGTGAAACTGATGGATGCTCCCCGATGATGCACTTTGTCGATCTATGTGTGAATAACCACTTAGAAAAATCTATTATTAGCCTCGGAGACCTTGACCTTGACCTCAAACCTCATCAAAAGGTAGAGGTCCATGCAAGGTACCTACATGCCAAATATGTAAGAGATCTGTAAAATACTGAAGTCGCTATGAGAAACTTTAACAAAATTGTGACCAAAAAATCTATTTTTAGCCTCTGTGACCTTGACCCCAGTGACCTCTTACCTCATTAAAAGGTAGAGGTCCATGAAAGGTACCTACATGCCAAATATGTAAGAGAACGGTAAAATATTGAAGTCGCTATGAGAAACCGTAACAAAATTGTGACGGAAAAATCTATTTTTAGCCTCTGTGACCTTGATACCAGTGACCTAAAACCTCATCAAAAGGTAGATTGCCATGAAAGGTACCTACATGCCAAATATGTAAGAGAACGGTAAAATATTGAAGACACTATGAGAAACTGTAACAAAATTGTGACAGAAAATCTAATATTAGCCTCCGTGACTTTGATATTGACCCCAGTGACCTCAAACCTCATCAAAAGGTAGAGGTCCATGCATGGTACCTACATGCTAAATATGTAAGAGATCAGTAAAATATTGAAGGAGCTATGAGAAACTGTAACAAAAGTGTGACAGAAGGAAGGAAGTAAGGAAGTACAAAAGTAAGGAACTTCAAACTGGCAACTATATGCTCCCCCAACATTATTTTTTCCTGAACCTCTTTGATGGCTTTGTCTGACATCTGACATACTTCTGTAAGGACTTTTTTATGGAATCACTCATTACCGCAGAGGTCTTATTTTTGCGTTTTCACACACCTTCCATTTCGCAAATTTTTGTCGACCACAAATATTTTCTTATTTGATCATAAGTTAGCTTTCACACAGGTTTTCTGACAGCTATATCACATGGTTAAGTGGATGAATCGATCGTCTTCCAGTCAAGATGTTAATTGTCACTGCACACAAATAGAAGACCTGGTTGTCTTTTGCAAATAACGTGATTATTTAGAACACATTTCTTAAAATCACAAAACAGCAACAAACCTGATCCTGTGTGGGTATGATGGTCTCGTTTTACAGGGCGTTAGAAATCAGGAAGCAGCTCATGGCCTTCCGGCTCTGGTAGTCAAAGTACTCGAACAGCGGACCAAAGTGCTGCAGCTCCAGGACGGTCAGCACGTTGTTGTAGTTCTCAATGGGGATCTTCATGAGACGCATCAGCTCCTTAGAGACTGGGCTGCCGTGTTCTAGACTGAAATGAGAGAAACGAACATGGCCAACATAGCCTTAGGGACCACTGCTGAGTTCTAGACTGGAATGAGAGAAACGAACATGGCCAACATAGCCTTAGGGACCACTGCTGAGTTCTAGACTGGAATGAGAGAAACCAACATGGTCAACATAGCCTTAGGGACCGCTGTCGTGTTCTAGACTGAAATGAGAGAAACGAACATGGCCAACATAGCCTTAGGGACCACTGTCGTGTTCTAGACTGAAATGAGAGAAACGAACATGGCTAACATAGCCTTAGGGACCATTGCTGAGTTCTAGACTGGAATGAGAGGAACGAACATGGCCAACATAGCCTTTGGGACCACTGTCGTGTTCTAGACTGGAATGAGAGAAACCAACATGGTCAACATAGCCTTAGGGACCACTGTCGTGTTCTAGACTGGAATATGAGAAACCAACATGGTCAACATAGCCTTAGGGACCACTGTCATGTTTTAGACTGGAATGAGAGAAACGAACATGGCCAACATAGCCTTAGGGACCACTGTCTTGTTCTAGACTGGAATGAGAGAAACAAACATGGCCTACATAGACTTAGGGACCACTGTCGTGTTCTAGACTTGGATGAGAGAAACGAACATGGCCAACATAGCTTTAGAGACCACTGTCATGTTCAAAACTGGAATGAGAGAAACGAACATGGCCAACATAGCCTAAGGGACCACTGCTGTGTTCTAGACTAGAATGAGAGGAAAGAACATGGCCAACATATGATACCCTTAGGGACCACTTTCGTGTTCAAAACTGGAATGAGAGAAAAAACATGGCCAACATAGCCTTAGGGACCACTGTTGTGTTCAAGACTGGAATAAGAGCAATGAACATGGCCAACATAGCCTTAGGGATCACTGTTGTGTTCAAGACTGGAATGAGAGAAACGAACATGGCCAACATAGCCTTAGGGACCACTGTCATGTTCTAGACTGGAATGAGAGAAACGAACATGGCCAACATAGCCTTATGGACCACTGTCATGTTCTAGACTGGAATGAGAGAAACGAACATGGCCAACATAGCCTTAGGGACCACTTCTGTGTTCTAGACTGGAGTGAAAAACACAAACATGGCCAACATAGCCTTAAGGACCACTGTCATGTTCTAAACTGGAATAAGAGAAACCAACATCGCCAACATAGCTTAGGGACCATGAATGATATTTTTCTTGTAAAGGTATGCTGTTTTAAAGCTAGTTCTGCGGTGGTGGTGTGTATGTGGTTTTGGATCGGCAATCAGGAGGCCATGAATTTGATGTTTCTAGTGTACCTTAAAGAGGTGCTGCTTTTAGAGCTCAGTTCCTTGTGGCTATTTAAATATGGTGCTTGCTCACCAATCAGGAGGCCCTGAGTTATTGCCAACTCTGTGAGTTTTCTCATGATCTTCTCTTTAGACACCAAGTATGGGTTCTACCCAGGAAATGAACTAAAGTGTCTAAAATAAGCTTTAGGGTTATGATAAAATAAAGCTTAATTAAATATTTTTAACTTAAGCTAGGTTCATAAGCATTATCATTCACTTCATGGTTTCAGTAATGTTTTTTTTATTGGCTATTTGCAAGTTAAAAACAGACATTATTTAAAACTTAATGATAAAATAATTCACTTGTCAGTAACATGTTTTTTGTCTTACTAATATCAGAAACTATAAAGTAAAACTGAAGAAACCAAATCAATTCTAACTTAAACGAAGGAAACATGAGTCAAAGTAGATTAAACAAAAAATCTGAAGTCAACTCATAGATCCAAGGAAGTTAGAGATTACACAGTCATAAGAATATCACAAGCTCACACATTCAACTCACAATTGCAAAGCTCAAATGCAAAGAGGCAAGTGTTTAGCCAGATTCTCTGTTTTTATTGCAATCTGGGACTGCAAGAAATTTATAGAAATAGAGTTTGGAAAGTTTAACAAAATCTTGTATCAGTCTACAATTTTTCCTCACAGCAAATTGGCATATTTATATGACCCGAGTCATGCGAACATGGGTATGGTTTTCATGCCATATGTGGCCAAAGCAGCTCCAGACCAGCCTGTGAATTAGCGCAGTCTGGTCAGGAGCTCTGATGTTCACTTATAGGACCACAAAACCTTGCATGACTTCAAAGCCGACACCGTACCTCCCGACCAGACAGTCGGGTCGCATTGGTCAATGGTCATAAGAACAATTATTGCATGAAGCGGTCAATATATGAAAAGGGGGTTTAATGCATGTGCGTAAAGTGTCGTCCAAGATTAGCCTGTGCAGACTGCACAGGCTAATCCGGGTAGACACTTTTTGCCTGAACTTGATTTTTGCTAAGAAGAGACTTTCTTTAAACGAAAAATATAATAAAAGCGGAAAGTGTCGTTCCTGATTAGACTGTGCAGATTGCACATGCATTAAACCCCGTTTTCACAGAGCACGGCCCATATGTTTGTGTATATTAGGAACATGTGAAGACTTCTTATACATATATTCAATGAGGCAAATGTGTTTTGTAAATGACTCAAAAATAAAATATATGCAGCTTAACTTATGACAAGAGACCTAAATTTGTAAAACTGACCCTGTTTGCACATTAGGTTATACCGCAGTAATGAGTAATGTTTTGGTATCATACAATATGACACAATTATTAACAACATTTGTCATCATTGGTTATCTAACAATATTAATATTTAATGCATACATTGTACTTTCATGATCTGAGACAAAACGGTAATGGGGCGTTAATAGAATTTTAATTAATCTTAACAATCTTAATTGCATTACAAGTAATTTCAGTACAATATCTAAAGCCAAACTCAAGTTATTGAGCAGAAACAGTTTTTCTATTTTTAGAAACAGGGACCTAGACCGAATTAGCCCCAAATACCACCCCAAGCAAAGTCTCCATAGAAGCTTGCTAACTTTCATCAAGATTGGTGATTGCAGACTTAAGTTATGCAACGGACACCACTGCTTGCCCATCTGCCTGCCAAGCCACCCACTATTATCAAATAACCAGGATGTTCAACCATTTTGAAAACCTGGTTATGAAGACTGTAAAGAACACATACATAATGTACGATAAATTTGTTTGATTGAAATGTAGGAAAGGTTGATAACAATTGCTTGCATATATAACATAAACAATCAAACATCATTACATAAGTGTATGGAATGGAAATTATTGATTCAATGGTTGAATAATAAAAGGAGAGGAGTATAATAAAAGCAGTTTCAAAATGTTTTCAAAGGAACATAGGATGCTTGTGCTACACAGTTTCATCCTCTTCAATTCTCATATACAAAAACCAAGAAATGGTTTGGTCCTATTTAAAGGTAAACCGAAAACCTCTATTATCATCTAACAGACATATCCTTTTAAACACATAAAATAACCGATCATGGTAGAAGGAACTATTAGAGCAAAGTCATTTAATGTTTATATAAGACTTAAAAATAATTTTATCAACATTAAACAAGAATTACTAGTCTAGTATATTGATTTTTTGAAACATTAAAAAAGGGGATCATTAAAGTTCTTGGCAAGGGAAGTAATACTGTTCAAAGGGAGGTAATTATGTGCATGACAATGAAGCAGAATGCTGTAAGCAAGAGTGCTAGCTGGCACCAAGTTGCTCACCTCTTATCCTTGGACCCAGGTGAACTATAAAATAACAGAAAATGTGAATTTCATGGGTAAACAGACATGTTTGCACCACCTTGAGAATATACAGTTAAATAAACAGGTTTTTTCTATTAACTTAGTCAAAACAAGACTATTGTCAAGCAACATGGTCCCCTACCGGTGAAACTCCACCATTTTCAGACATATTTCTAGTCAATTTGTTGCCATAGCAACCACAATTCTTAACGTAGGAAGAAAATGAAATGACGTGCATAATCTCCATATTGCCATCTATCCATGTTTCAAGTTTCTTGAACAAATATGAAGAACTTTTAAAGTAATTGCAGGATCCACCATTTTCAGCAATATTTCTAGTCTTTTTGTTGAAATAGCAACCAGAATTCTTGACGTAGGAACAAAATGAAATGACGTGCATATTCTCCATATTGCCATCTGTCAATGTTTCAAGTTTCATGTTAAAATATGAAGACCTTTTAAAGTTATCGCAGGATCCAGAAAAGTGTGACAGACTCACAGACTCGCACACAGAGCACAGAGCTGTCACCGTTAGGGGACAAAAATATGTTGGTTTAAGACTATCTAACCAAAACGGACATTATCATATTTTTAGAGTGCTGGTATCCCAGTTGTGGTGAAAACATTGCATAATAAACAGAATTGTACAAATGTGGCAGCTGAAGGATTGGGTGCAGCATAACTTTAAACAAGTACACAATAACCTAATACTAAAAACTTGGGAAAGTTAAAACTTAATGACAGTCTGATTTTTTTGTGTGAATGGAAGAAATAGTATGTTGGAAAATATATACAATGCTTTGTCAGAAAAAAATGTTTACACAACAGTTTCTTTTCCACCAATGTGCAATAACCCTAATTGTGCCCGAACCCAATGAATATCATACATGCTTGATTTAAAGGTCTTTTTTTTCACTGCATTTTTAGGCCTTTGTTTTCAATACCATCAAAATGTTCAACAGTGATTGATTTCAATGATTTTGATAACAAAGTGATCAACTTTTTTATTTTTAAATGGGGGGATGTGAAATCATTAAAAAAAACTTTGACTTTTTTTTCAATCATAAGATTGACCTGTTTCTAGATGTTAATGTGTATTAAATTTAACAGTCGCGTGAAATCATTAAAAAAAACATTTGACGTTTTTTTTAAATCATAAGATTTACCTGTTTCTATATGTTAATGTGTATTAAAGTTAACAGTTGATTAACAAAAGTTTTATTAAGATAGTGTAATTACTTGGGATCTAACGAAATGTCATGAAATACCAACAATGTCCAGTGGCCAGGATTCACATTTTATTGACTGGCTTACAATAATTAATGGTTATATTTTCACAAACAAGTTCACTTTTAGATGAACAGTTAACTTTCCCGATGGAAAAATTATGTGAAATAACAAGAAAAAAAGCTGAAAAGTCTTCTTTTGTCTGACATAGTGTATAGTGGTAGTGGTGTGAAAACAATGAAACTGTTTGCCTTGGTTCAACCTTTAAAATGCGTAACGATTTTGTATACAATGACAGAAATGACATTGCCATGATAGCCAATACATGTAACCACACATGTGAAAAAGCATAAAAAAATCACCAACAATTCTAATGCCTATGCTGTATAGCAGTTTCAGGGATTTCAATAAATTTTGTAAATCAGCAGTCAAAACAGCCCTTGCTTAAAAGTGTCAAGGTCAAATGGAATTTTAAGGGGTCAAAATTCTGAAGTCGGTTTTTATTTCTGCACATTTGTTAAAAAGACTGCAAATGCTTACACTTAAATGAAATACAAAGAAAAACAAGAATATCAGTGAAACTGATGGATGCTCCCCGATGATGCCCTTTGTCAATCTATGTGTTAATAACCACCTCAAAAAATCTATTATTAGCCTTGGTGACCTTGACCCCAGTGACCTCAAACCTTGTCAAAAGGTAGAGGTCCATGCAAGGTACCTACATGCCAAATATGAAAGAGATCAGTAAAGTATTGAAGGTGCTATGAGAAACGGTAACAAAAGTGTGACGGAAAAAGTATATTATTATTAGCCTCGGTGACCTTGACCCAGTAACCTCAAACCTCATCAAAAGGTAGAGGTCCATGCATGTACCTACATGCCAAATATGAAAGAGATTGGTAAAGTATTGAAGGTGCTATGAGAAACTATAAAAAAAGTGTGATGGAAAAAGTATATTATTAGCCTCTGTGACCTTGACCTTGACCCCAGTGACCTCAAACCTCATCAAAAGGTAGAGGTCCATGCAAGGTACCTACATGCCAAATATGAAAGAGATCTGTAAAGTATTGAAGGTGCTATGAGAAACGGTAACAAAAGTGTGACGGAAAAAGTATATTATTATTAGCCTCGATGACCTTGACCTTAAGCCAGTGACCTCAAACCTCATCAAAAGGTAGAGGTCCATGCAAGGTACCTACATGCCAAATATGAAAGAGACCGGTAAAGTATTGAAGGTGCTATGAGAAACGGTAACAAAAGTGTGACGGAAGGAAGGAAGTACGGAAGGAACTTCAAACTGGCAACTAAATATTCCCTGAAAATTTTCGGGGAGCATACAAAATGAATGATAAAAACCTATATTTTAGAGTAAGCTTCTTATTAACATTTGGGTCAAAATGATGCAAGCCATTGTTTGCAGGAGTAAAAAGTCAATTTTTTTCAAAATGCTGGGATAAAAATAAAGGATTCTGCTCTAGTTGAAATCCCCGAATGTACAGCTACCCCAGACAGGTACATACTGGTCAAGGTTGAGCCTGTTGAAGATCTCCTCTGTGGTCTCGAGAACCTTGTCCACGTACTCGATCTTGTCTGGGTAGCACTTGAGGGCAAGGTTGATCAGAGCCACCTGCAGGGCAACTATGTCCTCCGGGGGCATGTCTGAACTGTTCTGAAATTAGAGGGCCTTATATTACCTTCCAAGGGGCATATCCAAACGGTTCTGAAATAAGAGGGTCATACAATCCGTGGGCCATGTCCAAACGATGCTTAAATTAGAGAGCCATACAGTTGGGCATGTCCGAACGATTCTGGAATCTGAGAAACATACAGTGGGGCATATCCAACTGATTCTAAAATAAGAGGGGCATGTTCAAACTATTCTGAAATAAGTGGGGCATCTCTGAATGATTCTGAAATTAGAGGGGAAAGTCTAAACGATTCTGAAACTTGGAGGGGGAGAGGCATGTCAAAAGGATTCTGAAACAAGAGGGTTTAATATTAACCTCCCAGTGGCATATCCAAATCATTCTGATATCAGAGGGTCATACAGTGGGGCATGTCCGAACAATTCTAAAATTTGAGGGACAAACAATCCTGGGGCATGTCCAAACAATTATGAAATTGCAGGGCCACACAATAAGCCTTGTTCTGGGAAAACTGGGCTTAATGCATGTGTTTTAATCGTATTTTCATTTTAACAGAAGTCTTTTCTTAGCAAGAATCCAATTATGCTGCGGGACTGCACAGGTTTATTTATTTCAGTTTAAACCTATTTATTTTAGCTCGATTGCATCGAAAGCCCTAGGCTTATATAAACGCTCTCGAGTCCGTTAAGGGTTTATTTGGGATAATTCTATACGCAAATGCATTAAGCTAAGATTTTTCCAGAACGCTTTCCTTATGTAGTATGACTATTTCGGTAACAAGACAGCCAGTGATTTGTCTGCATCGTCAATACTTAATTATAATCTAAGCACTTGCTTTTTTTTCTTTTTGTATTATGCTGCAGTTAAAATATTATTTACAGATTAAGTGTTTTCATCGGCTTGTGCATGATTTGGTGAAATCAATGTGAATGATGTCAAGTCTCAACACAACTTGATATAAAGGATACACTTCAACCGCTTTATCTCATTGCCACAATAGCCTGTCACATGAAAGATCTTTTGACAAATGTAAATTGTAACTGAATTTTCATCTTTCAAAAATACATACTAATAATCTGTTCCTTAAATGAAGGACCTATGCAAGATAGAGATGCTGTGATTACTATTAATGAACATCACAGAAATCAGATATATCATAGATGTTGGTGCTAAGAATAAATGCTGCTTACAAATATGCATCTAAATGTTAATTTGACCCACATCATACGAAAATGGGTCTTGTGCCAATAAAGGCCAGCATAGTTCCACAATGGCCCAGTCAAGTCATAAGCTCAACTGTAAGCTATAACATCATGCAGAGTTTCAAGGGACAGGGTGCCTCCTGACCAGGCTGCTCGGATGCACAGGCTGGTATAAAGCTACCTAGGCTGAATATGGCTTAAGGCCCTTTTCCACACAACGCTGCTAATTTTTTGGATGACTCACCTGTATGACCTGGGAGATCTGCTGTGAGAAGATGTCAAAGAGCTGGATCTCCGAGGGAATGCCTGACCCCTCCTCGTTCTGGGCAAACTGGGCCAGTATGCAATACAAGCCAGGTGCCAGTCATAACAATCATCCTAACTGAAGTTAAACATAAGTTGGAATTAAGTGGAACATTTTGACTAATTTCAGGAAAATTTCCCTTTCAATGCTGACTAAGGTTCTTTTATTTTTTCACAGTATCTGCCTTACAAAAATCAACAATCCAGGGTGCAATTAAAAGAACCACATCAGGGTTTTAAAATGCCACCATCACTCCCATTAAAGCTCTTCACTTTTAAACAGCTCAATCAAAGTAAAGAAACTTTGTAAAACTTGTTCTGCATTGAAAGGGGGGGGGTAATCAACTGAAAGAAGATGTCACTAATTAAATGATTGCATTATCAAATTTGACAGAAATTCGGCAAAATTAACACTGCAGGTTGCCCACCTGTCTATGAGAGAGATGATGATGTTTTTCTCACATGTCAATGACAAAAAGATGTTGATGAGAGAGACGATGTTTTTCATACCTGTAAATGATAGGGATGATGTTTTTCTTACCTGTGGATGAGAGAGATGATGTTTTTCTTTCCTGTAGATGGTAGGGATGATGTTTTTCTTATCTGTCGATGAGAGAGATGATGATGTTTTTCTTACATGTTGATGACAGAGATGATGATGTTTTTCTTACCTGTCGATGAGAGAGATGATGATGTTTTTCTTACCTGTAGATGATAGGGATGATGTTTCTTTACCTGTCGATGAGAGAGATGATGTTGTTTGTCTTACCTGTCGATAAGAGAGTGCTGATGTTTTTCTTACCTGTCAATGAGAGAGATGATGTTTTTCTTACCTGTTGATGAGAGAGAGATGATGTTTCCTTACCTGTCCATGAGAGAGTGCTGTTGTTTTTCTTACCTTAGGATGAGAGAGATTATGATGATTTTCTTACCTATCAATGAAAGAGATGATGATGTTTTTCGTATATGTCGATGAGAGAGTCTTTCTTAACAGTTGATGAGATAGATGATTATGTTTTTCTTACCTGTTGCTGAGAGAGAGATGATATTTTTCTTACTTATCAATGAGTGAGATAATGATGTTTTACTTACCTGTCAATGAGCAAAATGATGATGTTTTCCTTACCAGTCAATGAGAGATATATGGTGATGATTTTCTTACCTGTGGATGAGACAGATGATGATGTTTTTCTTACTTACTAGTATTAATGAAAGAGATAATGATGTTTTTCTAACCTGCTGGTGAGGAGATTATGATGTTTTTCTTACCCATTGTAGAGAGAGATGATGATGTTTTTCACACCTGTTGATGAGAGAGATGATGTTTTTCTTACCTGTTGATGAGAGAGATGATGTTTTTGTTACCTGTCGATGAGAGAGATGATGTTTTTCTTACCTGTCGATGAGAGAGATGATGATGTTTTTCACGTTGACGTTGGCGTGCAGCTCTGCACACGCTCTCAGGAATGGAGTCAAAGTTTGCAGGTGAAAATCATCCGGAAACACCTTGGGGAAATGAAGACCAGGTATATATTATATATTTCAAATTATAAATGAGGTATGGTATATCACATTACATTATACATTATATGTAAAGTCTATTATATAGTATTCTATTATACATTATACACTATTTATATCATATTATATGCTGAATGTTATACATGAGGGCTGTTATATTAAAGATAACGTGGTCAAGACAAGCATGTCCCTGTGAGCCCATGCAGTGATACATTTTGGACCGGTTTAATTTTAATTTCCAGTTTAAAACAGTGAGGCGCAATTTTTTTCTACCTCTCAACCGAAATATAAGAATGTTAAAACAAGAGCTGTCACCATAGGATGACATATGCCCCCTATAAACGCTTTGATAGAAGTTATGAGCATTTTTCGAAACCTAAACGCAGATTTCAAACCTAAACGCGGACCCTATGTTCAAGGTCAAAGTCCCAGGGGTCACAATTTTGTGCGAATGGAAAGGCCTTGTCCATATACACATGCATACCAAATATGAAGGTTATATATGAAGGGACATAGAAGTTATGAGCATTTTTCAAAACATAAACTCACATTTCGAAACCTAAACGCGGACCCTAAGTTCAAGGTCCAGGTCACAGGGGTAAAAATGTGTGTGCTTATAGAAAGGCCTCGTCCATATACACATGCATACCAAATATGAAGGTTATATCTCAAAGGACATAGAAGTTATGAGCATTTTGCGAAACCTAAACGTAGATTTCGAAACCTAAACGCGGACCCTAAGTTCAAGGTCAAGGTCACAGGGGTAAAAAAAAAGTGCGTATGGAAAGGCGTTGTCCATATACACATGCATACCAAATATGAAGGTTATATCTCAAGGGACATAGAAGTTATGAGCATTTTTCGAAACCTAAACGCAAAGTGTGACGGACAGACAGACGGACGGACAGACAATGCAATCACTATATGCCCTCCTTCAGGGGCATAACAAAAGGCTCACTTAGAACTGCTAATTCCGATGACAAGTGATAGACAAGTGTAAGACATACCTGTATAATACACTCTATCAGGTATTCTTGGGCAATAGCGTCTCTACAGCTCACCACTTGTTCCAACACTCCTGGCAGTACATTCTGTAGAGTAGATTAACCCATTTATGCCTAGTGGACTCTCGCATCCTTTTAAATTGAATCAATTCTAAACGAAAATCCAGTTTAGTTGAAAAGTGCCTTCCATTATTAGCCTTTGCAGACTGCACAGGCTTATCTGGGATGACACTTTGCGTACATGCATTAAGCTCAGTTTTTTGTGTTCTTATTATTAAAAGAATAAAAATCCAGATTTGCACATATGAAACAATATCTTTTTCCTGACCTTTTTGTACTTGTTCATATCGATGCACTCTAGCTGACTCAGCCTGACCAGGTTGGTGCCGACCAGGATGCGCAACTCCTGCCGCTCCCGTTCCCGTTTCTCCTTGTTGTGTGTGTGACCCAGGTGCTGCATGCGCACCCACAGCTTGTTCATCTCGGAGAAGTTGAGCGAGATAAAGTCGATGGAGTCTGATATGGTGCCACCCTCGTATTCTCCTGGTCTGGTAACATAGATATAATCATATAACAAGATATAAAATGCTCTGTTGTTTTTTTTTTTGGACCAACACATGTTCATGTACCAAGTTTGTGTTTGTGTGTCGTATGGATAGATATTGTTGCTGGAAATTTAAAAGGAATGTAGTGTGCCACACAAAAATAAATTAAGCATTTTGTATCTCTTTAAATCTCTGCTACCATACCACATCTAGCGTTGAAATTTTGGCTATTGCTATAAGGTACACTGATTTGTTTATGGTTTAACTTTATTTTACACATACATTTTGCACGATGTTAGTTGATTTTGAGTATTAATGTAACTTTAATGGCTTATCGAACTTCTCCATTACTAATAAGAGGAATTTTTGTATGCACATCTATGTGAGAACAAGGAATTTAAAACTACTGGGTATGGTAAATCAGTCTTGCAGGGCTTTTTTCCTTTTTATAGAACGGATTTTTTTTACAATTTTGAAAAAAACTCAAATGTTCAAAATTTAGAGTCATCAATTAATCATTTCAAAATTTGAAAAGTTAACGACTCATTTTGTAACAATTTTGAAAAGTTTGTGACTAAAAAATTTTGAAATGGGGGGGGGGGTAAAAGGCTGCTTCACAGAGACAACAAAAAGCCCTGTCATCAAAACACCTTACCTGGCAACTTCTACCTCGACATCAGGAAGGACATTCTTCGTGCACTGCAGAAGGTAGTTCCGCAGGAAGAGGCCCCTTAAAGGGTGCTGCATGCCACAACACATCTCCACGAGATCCTTGAGGATGTCCTTGCGAGAGAGCTCGTTGGTCTTGATGTACACAACACCCACTGTGATCAACAGGTACCTGGTATGGGGGAGAGAGCAACAGTAGTCAGACAGAATTCATTGGTCTTGATGTACACAACACCCACTGTGATCAACAGATACCTGGTATGGGGGAGAGAGCAACAGTAGTCAGACAGAATTCATTGGTCTTGATGTACACAACACCCACTGTGATCAACAGGTACCTGGTATGGGGGAGAGAGCAACAGTAGTCAGACAGAATTCATTGGTCTTGATGTACACAACACCCACTGTGATTAGCAAGTACCTGGTATACGAAACAATGTAACAGTCTAGTAAGCAGGGCCTTCTTTTATAAAGCTTCATTTGACGATAATCTCAGAAAATATTTCAGAAAACACTTTGCGGCAACGACCCCCAGGCTCAGAGAGCTCTGGGGTCGTATTCCAGGAGCATCTTAAGTTAAATTTTATCCTTATCCTTAAATTGGGAAATTTTCTTAAGTGTTTCATTTCATATTGCAATCGATTGGCATTAATATATACATTTAAATAACATCATTATGCCAATGCTATTATAGGAATACCAAAAAAAACCAGGTGTTTCCTTATTAAGTAAAGAAATACAAAATATTGTAATTTTGAACTTAAGTGAAATTATTTAAGACATGACTTAAGATGTTTCTGGAATACCACCCCTGAACAATCTAGCATTCATTCCTACCATAGACCAGCAAAATGTTAACATACACATGCTTTGATAGGTCAGATTTATAGGAAATAAAACTCTCCTATATTTATTTAAGTCTTCAAATCTTTTATCAATAAGAATTTCTAGTTTATATCTATAGAATAATATGTTTTAATTAGCAAAACAATACAATAACTTTAAAGGGACTGTCAACCGCGATTGACAAAAAACAAAAAGTTCAAAAATACTGTGTTTTTTACAATTATTAGTTTATATTAATTCAAATATCACGACTGGCATATTACATTACTTGAAAAAATTGTTAAGTTTTCATATTTTCAGTATATTTGGTAATACATTTTACTGGGTATGTCTACCAGGTAACTACCAGTTAACTATAAATAACGCAAGTAGATTGATCATCATCGTCACGTGGTAAACCCAGGAATGCAAATTGTGCATGCGTAGTGAATTGTATATATTTTATATATATAATGATCAATCTACTTGCGGTATTTATAGTGTGTATATCGTTATGTCACCTATTTTTTAGATGTTCTTTCGATTTCACATCGCGAAATTGTATTACCGAATATACTGAAAATATGAACTGTTTTCAAGTAATGTAATATACCAGTCGTGATATTTTAATCAATATAAACTAATTTTTCTTTTTTCGTCAATAGCGGTTTACAGTCCCTTTAAAGATTAAGAACATTTAAGCCACCGTTAACTAAAGCTGAAAATAAATTATAATTGTATACAATGTTTACTTTGCTATATTATTTGAGCATTACATATACTTGATATTAATAGACTTACAATGTAATTGCAACTTCTACAAAATCTCAAAAGACTGCCATTCTTGATCAGAATGTCCAAGTTAAAAATGTCAAATGTTTTTCTCTATTAGTGTGTATTTTTGGCCAAGACTCTTAATAAATACCAAACTTTTTTTTTATTTTATCAAGTGTTTTCAAAAAATATAACAAAACAATTTATTTTGAGCTTTCCAAACGATGTTATTCTCCAGGCTATCAATTGACTTAAAGCGATTTTTTCTATCGGGAAAAGTACCAGCATGTGCTGATAGGGAAAAATAGGCGCAAAAAAAACTGAACTTGAACAAATGTGCTCAATGAAATCTTCAGGTTGGGAATTAGGGGTCTCTTTACTTTTAATTGCTTGGTACTTTATGGCACAAACCCATCTTAATATAATTTTACATGACATTTGCTGTAATAATCACTTAAAGTGCTCATCTTATTTGTTCTATTGCAGATAATGCAATTTTGGAGCAAAATTTACCGGGTAGGCACATTTTCTTCCTTTTGGAAATGTTTTTGCAGTAAAAGGGAACTTTGTATTTTTTGCTCGATTGCGAAAGTGCCTTTTACCAGTACTTTATAAAGAAGAAACATAATTTTTAACCCTTTCCCGCTTAGAAATAAAGTGAAAATAGCTATCTGCAAACAGCATAAAACCAGAACAGCCTGCAAGTAACTCTCAGTCTGTTCTGGGTTTATGCTGTTTGCTGCTTATCAGTATCTTAGGTTTGGAAATGAAGCCTTAAAAACTTGAATGTAGTTAGCAAGGTCTTAAATTAAATTTAACTTTCTAAGGGACTACAAATGCATGAAAATACATATCTAAGTGGGAAAGGGTTAACCCTTTGCATGCTGGAAAATTTTTCATCTGCTTAAATGTCGTCTGCTTAAATCTAAAATGAGCATTTTCTTCGATTTTTCGTTCTGTGGCGTCTCATCAGGATCCAAACTGTTTGCAAAGGCCTTCAAAATTCGGTTCCATCACTGTAAGAGTTAACTAACAGCCTGGGCACGATGTTCCCCGCATACTGCACCAGCTCATACAGGTCTGACACCTTCCTGCCTTTCTGAAACTCATCTTCTAGGTAGAGCTCCAGATGGCGGAGTTCATCCGATATGGACATGTCTGCCATGGAGTTAAGGCATTTTAACCTTTTTTCTTCTTTTTTTTTTTTTTAAACTTCAAACAGGGCTTTTGTCTTTACATGAAAGTTTTATCTCCTCCAAAATATCGTGCAGTTTTCTGATCTTTCATAATTATTGTTTGCTTCCTGTTAGTTGTTTTGTTCAAACTGAAAAACCTCAACAAAAAACTCACATCTATGCCTCCTAAAAGACCCTTTTGAACTACGGGACCCCCCCCCCTTCCCCCTCGAATTAAATAAGAACATATTGTCAATGGTGTCATGTTTGTCTCACATGTATAGAGACAAGGACACGTTTAAATATACACATGTAACAGATATCTTTAACTTAAAATAAATGCAACTGGTAAAACAGGTATGCCACCTCTGAGTCAAAAGTTTTTTATAAATGAATTATGATAAATATTTTATAACAACAGCTTAGAACGAAAAGCCGGTAGATTGTAAATAAAATTCTGGGACCATAATCTCAGCTGTAAATCGTGCCATTTTGTTCAATATTGAACTTAATGAATTTGAGAGACGATGAGTTTGATATCATGTTCACCACCTCTGTGTACTCCCACTTCCCCCTACAACACAAGACCACACCAAAATTGACAAATCTTTCAGTAACAACAAATAAGCTGGAAATTGCACCAATAATTCAAAATTCGTCCAAACTTTTGTGGGTTTAGTAAGTTGATGAGTTAGAAGTGCTGGGGAACACTCTTGGTCCACACATAATGTAGCCTCTGGCCAGGAAAGGACCTCATAAATTTCAAAATTCACACGCACAAACACAGTAAACATTAACCCATTTATGCCTAGCGTGTAGAAAAAAATGCCTTGGCAAACAACGTAGACCCAGATGAGACGCCACATGATGCGGCGTCTCATCAGAATCTGTGCTGTTTGCTTAAAGCAATTTCTGTAAGAAATATTCTAAATATAGAAATAAATATACTAGACATCCCTAATTTTGGAAATAAATTGATCCAATTTAGAAGGATGGGAGAGTCCACTAGGCATAAATGGGTTAACCAAACTAAAATTTTCTGAAAGGATACAAAGCTCATAATAGCTTTTCGGGGAAAGGAGCGAAGTTCTGAGTTCACCTAGCATCGTGGAAGCTTGCTTTAGTCCGTCCATCAGCTTTCTTTTGTCCTAGAAATGCAGCATTATTTAAAGACATGTTAATATGATGCAAGTATTAAACATGCTAATACTATACTAATTCTTAACAAACTTAATTTCACAATTTTCGGAAGTTTGTGACTAATTTTTTCACAATTTTGTAAAGTTCATGACTCATTTTATCCCAAAGTGAGGGGGCCAAGGCCATTTCACAAAATCAGTACTAAAGCTCTGATAAGGAAGAAATCATTTAAGAATGTCAGGTACCAAGGGATAAAAACAGTAACAGTGGTGCCCCAGTTATGTACATGTACGTTGAAGCATCTTGTTGGGCAAACATCAGTTGAGTTCCAGTTTGTTTAGCATGGACACAGAACTTAGGTTGACTTAGCAACGAATAAAGGGCCGAGAACTAAACGCCAGTCATACTTATCTTACACAAACATTTAAGAAAACAAAATCAGACAACAACATAACATGACTTACTTGACTCATACTATTTTATGACCCTGAATCTTCATTCTTGTTTGAAAATAAAGTGAGAAACTGTGAGGAAAATGGTTCAAGCTCTTCTAAAAAGCTAATTGCCCAGGAAGACTACAAACTCTTTTCTCACCCTGAGGCAAACAGGCAACTACTAATTTCTATCCCTGAAAATAGTTGTGACAGCTACCGGTAATTGTCCCATAAAACAGTTGTGAGTACCTACCAGACATCTTTTCTTCTGAAATGATTGGTTCTTCACGATGGTCTGGGCCTCCTCAAGAAGCTTCTCCTGCTCCTCAACGTTCTGAGTTGAGGGCTGCAAACCAAATGTCACTCAGGCTCAATTGGTCATAGTCTGATCAGGTACTTCTTATAAGTACCCCAGGTATTCTTAAGAATACTACAAAGTACCCGGGGACGGAAAATATACTTAAAGGGACCCGTTATACTCCGTGGTACTTTTGAGCCGACAATAACCAATCCAGCTTCACTCAAGGTAGGTATGTTCTTAAATCTCTTGATGAGTATGCAAACAAAAACTTCATCAAAATAAGGCAAAAGCAGATCAAAGTTGCAACATGAAGCTGCAATATGGTGAACTTGAAAGTGATATACATGTTGGCAATACAAATAATTGCATTCAATTTGAATTTACTTCAGAAATGGAATAATTTCAAAAGACAATAAATTGACACCCACCATTTTTGGATCATGTGACATTTTATTCCAAGCACACGTGTGGTATGCGGACCGTTTAACGGTGTAAGATTTTCGGGCCTTAACTCAATATTTAGTAGGATAACCTTTTAGAATTTCTCATATAGACTCATTCAAAGAAGGCTTTAAATATTGTACAATATCAAAACTGCAACCACTGCATCCATACCAATATTACTGGTGTAAAGTTGTAAACTGTTTTCTTATTTTTCCTATTAAGTTCAGGGCTCCTTAGGAGCATCAACTCACTTGGACTATAAAATGAGTCTTGGGCCTGGGTAGAACCAGTAATTGGTGTCTTCAAGGAAGATCTTAAGAACACTCCCAAAATGATTTTCGATCCAGTGACCTTACGATTGCTAGGACCTTGTGTCGGTCAATAGCGATACATCGCTAATGTTATACTTGTTCTGTACAAACCGACTTTAAATAAAATTTGTATTTATTTGTAGTTAGGCGGACATCATATCCACTACGCCATGACAAAAGGAAACAAGGGCTGTTTGTAAAAAATGCATGCCCCCTATATGGGCTGTCAGTTGTAGTGGCAGCCATTGTGTGAATACGTTTTTGTCACTGTGACCTTCACCTTTGACCTAGTGACCTGAAAATCAATAGGGGTCATCTGCAAGTCATGATCAATGTACCTATGAAGTTTCATGATCCTAGGCGCAATAATTCTTGAGTTATCATCCGGAAACCATTTTACTCTTCGAGTCACTGTGACCTTTACCTTTAACCTAGTGATATGAAAATCAATAGGGGTCATCTGCCTGTCATTATCAATGCACCTATGAAGTTTCATGATCCTAGGCGTAAGCATTCTTGAGTTATCATCCTGAAACCATTTTACTGTTTTGAGTCACTGTGACCTTTACCTTTGACCTAGTGACCTGAAAATCAATAGGGGTCATCTGCCAGTCATGATCAATGTTCCTATGAAGTTTCATGATCCTAGACATAAGCATTCTTCAGTTATCATCCGGCAACCATTTTACTGTTTCGAGTCACTGTGACCTTGACCATTGACCTAGTGACCTGAAAATCAACAGGGGTCATCTGCCAGTCATGATCAATGTTCCTATGAAGTTTCATGATCCTTGGCGTAAGCATTCTTGATTTATCATCCGGAAACAATTTTACTGTTTGAGTCATTGTGACCTTGACCTTTGACCTAGTGACCTGAAAATCAATAGGGGTTATCTGCCAGCCACGATCAATGTACCTATGAAGTTTCATGATCCTAGGAGCAAGCATTCTTCAGTTATCATCCGGAAACCATTTTACTGTTTCGAGTCACTGTGACCTTGACCTTTGACCTAGTGACCTGAAAATGAATAGGGGTCATTTGCCAGTCATAATCAATGTACCTATGAAGTTTAATGATCTAAGGCGTAAGCATTCTTGAGTTATCATCCCGAAACCATTTTACTATTTCGAGTAACTGTGACCTTGACCTTTGACCTAGTGACCTGAAAATCAAAAGGGGTCATCTGCCAGTCATGAATAATGTACCTATCGCGGTTTTGGCGCGTTAACGTTACGCCGCCGTAACGCCGCGCCACTTTATGTAACGTTGTTTTAACGTCATATCCTATTATGTTATTGTCAGTTGAATTAAAGGAACGAACCTGAACACAACGTCTTATTACTTACAAAGTCTTTACATTTTGGTGCCGTGCCGATTACACTAGAAGAACGATGAATTTACAGAAGTTTCGATCAAATAGAGGAGGTACTAAATGCACAATCGCTATTTTGCTGGAGAAAATCGAAAAAAAGAAAGAGAATGGAACGCTGATAGAAATCAACTCACTTCTGAAAATTTTGGAGACAAAAGTGGAAATGCTAGAGACACTTAACGAAAAAATCTTATCAAACACTGAAACTGACGGAATCGAAGATGAAATTGTGGAAACAGAAATTAACATGATGGATTTACGCATGAAATTAGACACACTTATCGCCGAGCGTGATCAACGGGATACGAGCATAGGGAGTCAGCAGCCGACATTTCATCCCATGGATACGCAGCGTGGGCGAGGGGATACGGGTTTAGGAGGTCAACAGACGACATTCCATCCCTTAGCACAGCGTGATCAAGCGGATACGAGGTTAGACATTCAGCAGACTACATTTCATCCCGACGATACACCACTTACACTGGAGAACAGAAATAAACATGCGTTACATAATCCAGTCGATACTATTCACCTTACAGCCGTGCAGCACGAGAGGGCGCCTTACAGCTTCCAGTTCCGGCGGGAAGGATACGACGGCTCCCGGGCGGCACACGATAGACGGTCCCCGTATCCATACGGAGAGTACCTCGACCAACACAACTCTCACGTAAACATCGCAACTGAATTCCCTTTCGTAAGCGGCCTTTTGAACAGGGTCGGCGTACCGGAAACACCCACAGCCATATCCGGCCGTTGACCCACAGGATGTCGCCGCCTGGTACTGGCAACGAACCACCCGCTAGATTTCACTTCAAT
Source organism: Dreissena polymorpha (assembly GCF_020536995.1). Classification (NCBI taxonomy): domain Eukaryota; kingdom Metazoa; phylum Mollusca; class Bivalvia; order Myida; family Dreissenidae; genus Dreissena; species Dreissena polymorpha. The sequence goes on from NC_068355.1 coordinate 113,305,245, forward strand.
GGCATATATCCGACGCTCCATCACCATGATCCATCCCGCCGCCGCCCACCTGCAGCCACATTCTACACATTCAGTTTACCGAACAGTTTCTCACACAAAGGCCACTACGCAAATGTTAACCTTGCGACTCCCTTGTGGCCTAATTATGGCGGACGCTCAGAACGCCCGGAACCGCCTTATCCTACCAGCGCCGACGGTGACCACGAGCGGCCGCGGAGCTCCGGCGATCCGGCGGTAACCGCTTCAAGCGACCAGATAAGCGTCTCCTCGGTAGAGATGAAGAGCGAGCGGACGGACGGCGGATTGGAAACTGAGACGATTTCAGTTTCCCGATATCCGTCACCGCAGAGTTTTCAGGGAGCAAGCCCCCAGTTACGTGACACAAGCATGACCGATTTCAACTCGCCGTCCGACTCCAAGCACTCGTCCGGCTCTGAGAGCGAATATCATAAATTGATCGTGGTGTCCGAAAAGTCACGTGGCGATAGTCCGACGGTCAGCTTTACGGTCTACGCTTCTCACCAAGATTCCAGCTGGTCTCCGCTTTCGCAGCGTACGCCGTACCATCACCAGAGCGCAGGAGCCGCGCCCGTCGGCTTTGGCTTCTGGTACACCACGTGCGCGGATGTCAACATGAGCATGTACCCGCATGCGCAGAGAGAGCCGGTGGAGCAGACGTACGAGGTGGCCGCAAAATTGCTCTTCATGTCCGTGAAATGGGCGCACAACATCCCCTCCTTTCTGTCGCTGCCTACCGGGACCAGGCCAATCGTAAAACTCTATCCGTGAGAAGTGCTATGTGGAAGCGAAACCGAGAGAAACTAGTGATTAACATTGTGATTAAACATGTGAGAAACAGCGCGATAAACAGTTGATAAACAATGTACTTAACATGTGATTGTTACAAATGTGATACAAAGTGAACTTTCAAAGACAGTGCAATCTATTCTGGGGTTAAGGTGATTAATCGATACTTTTACAGTAATTGAGATTATTGTTTTAACTAATAATTTGTTCTTCGTGTATTTTTGTTGGATTAACATTTTGATCTGGGGTCGTATTCCAGAAGCATCTTAAGTTAAATTTTATTTTTATCCTTAAATTGGGAAATTTTCTTAAGTGTTTCATTTCATATTGCAATAGATTGGCATCGATATTTATATTTAAATAACATCATTATGCCAATGATATTTTAGGAATACCGAAAAAACATGTGTTTCCTTATTAAGTAAAGAAATACAAAACATTGTAATTTTTAACTTAAGTGAAAATATTTAAGAAATGACTTAAGATGTTTCTGGAATACGACCCCAGACTCATTGATTTATGTTGCTTAATCATTTTGAGGCCCCCAGAATGTCGCGGTTTGGGCGCGTTAACGTAACGCCGCCGTAACGCCGCGCCACTTTATGTAACGTTGTTTTAACGTCATATTCTATTATGTTATTGTCAGTTGAATTAAAGGAACGAACCTGAACACACCGTCTTATTACTTACTAAGTCTTTACAGTACCTGAAGTTTCATGATCCTAGGCCTAAGCATTCTTGAGATATCATCCGGAAACCAATTTACTATTTCGAGTCACTGTGACCTTGACCATTGACATAGTGACTTGAAAATAAATAGGGGTCATCTGCCAGTCATGATCAATGTACCTATGAAGTTTCATGATCCTAGGCCTAAACGTTCTTGAGTTATCATCCGGAAACCATCTGGTGGACTGACGGACCGACCTACCGACGGACCGACATGTGCAAAACAAAATACCTCTTCTTCGAAGGGGGGCATAAAAATGTAAATTAAATCTTTGTAATTTATTGAAAGAACAATTTATGTTTCTCAGACATTTTTCTTGTTGTTTTTTTACAATAATTTAAATTATGATGATGATGTTGATCATAGTGATGATGATGATGATGATGATGATGATGATGATGATGATGATGATGATGATGATGATGATGATGATGATGATGATGATGATGATGATGATGATAGTGTTGATGATGATGATGTTGATGGAGATGATGGAGATGATGATGATGATGATGATGATGATGATGATGATGATGATGATGATGATGATGATGATGATGATGATGATGATGATGATGATGATGATGATGATGATGATGATAAGTTTAATGATAATGAAGTTTGGGATTATTGTTATTATTAATAGTATATCATTATTTTTATTATAATTATTATTAATAAAAAATTGTTAATGTTAGTTTTATAACACAAACATGCATTATCATTTTAAGCAGTAGTATAGTTATAATTTTGATAATTGATTTATTATTAAAATTAATTCAGTTTTTATTAATTTAATTACTTTAATCATTTTTTTATATTTTATGCAAGTAGTAAAATACATGTGTTTTTATAATAATGATACTTGTCAATATGCTATATTAATGACATTTTTAATACAATTATTGATCTCATTATTATTATTTATATTTATTATTTGTATTATTATTATTGTTGGTCATTATTATTATTATTATTAGTAGTAGTAGTAGTATTTGTATTATTATTATTATGATTATATGTGCTACCTAATTTACGGGCAAAAGCTTTTTAAGTTTTTTTGATAACCATGTTTTTTTAATAAATATATGGACATGATTGTGTTCAAAATATTATAATTGTTGCAATAATTAAGTAACGCATCCAAAAAAAAATCATTCTTAAAACGAGTTACATGTTCTTAGCTTAAAGATCTAGCATCTTATAATTATTTTGTTTTTTAGCCACAGGAATTTAAAGCTGGTTCGGTGGCTATGGTATAGTGGATGGGGTGTCTGCTAACTGGCTTAGTCACTGGGACTGAGAGGTCTCTGTATTGATCCCTTAAGTGGGAGCATTCTTAAGATAACCCTAAAAACATACTATGGCGTACCATTTGGGTTGAAAGTCAAGAAGACCTACAAGGTAAAAAGAGAAATGTACGTCGAAGTACAATAATTGTAAGTCGACATACAAATATAAAATACACTTCGAAGTATATATTTGTACGTCAAAGTACAATTTGTACTTCTACATACATGTTTGTACTTCGACATACACATTTTCTGAACAGCCAATCAAAACATTTGTCTCTTGAGCCGCTTTTCCTTCAGATTTATTCATAATAAATGTTTAAAATCTCTTTTAATTGAGGACAAAATGAATAAAAATATCAGAATGGCAAAAAAAAACACATAGAAGTTTCAAGTATTTAATGCCTTGAAATAGATTATATACACATTTTAAGAAGATTAAACTGTTACCTTTTTAAAATAAAAATTATTCAGCATATTGTGAGTATTTATTGATCATGCGGGGCGGAGTATCACGACTGTCCAGCGCATTACTGTGTAGGAAATTCCCAACGGTAACTAAACAGTTACCAAACATTAACGGGATAAATAATGTATAATAACCTCCCCGTTGGTCGTATTTTGTGAAAACCATAACTTGCATAAGTCAGAGTTTAACTCCGCCACGCCAGGTCAATAAATACGCACAATATCTATGAGTTAGCGGTTGATAGTCGCATAATTTGGTATAAATTATAATAAAAATAGTTTAATAAATACGCACAATATTCGCATAATTTGGTATAAATAATAATAATGTTCAATGTCAAATATCTCTAAAAGCAACAGATGTAAGGTGTCTTCTGATTGGCTAACACTCAAGGGTCGGTGAAAATTGTACATCGAAGTACATTTCTCGTTCTACCTAGTAAGTCTTGTAGACTTTCGACGTCATGGTACGTCGTATAGACACAAAGTACTTGTCCTACCCAGGAAACAGTTTGTTTCATAAAATGTCTCAATTCAACTTGACAGCTTGCTAAAGCAGTTGCATTTAGCATACAGTTATGTATAATTATGTGTAACAGCAAAACAACATACTTGTTTCGCAATTAAAATATTTAATAAATACAGATATCTTGCAGGTTTCTAATTTTCTTTCGCAAACTATTGTTGAATACTCTCTGATTATACTCCTTTAATTGACGTTTCGGCATAATGCCTTTATCAAAACAATGGAAATAATATGTTAACTACATTTTTACGTCTTTTGACTGCATAATTTAAATAACAAAGAAAAATGTTTTTAAACGTCAAATAACGTACATGATGACGTCATAAATGGCGTTATATAAAATGGCGCCAAAAAATGTAAAAATTCGCCAAAAATGAAATGACGTTAAACACTTACATATTGTGTCTTAATCTTATGTTAAATGTGTGCTTTATATATTTAAGAAATTGATATTTTACAATAAAACAATCATCATCATATGTAATTATAATCTACCTAAACTTATTATCATAAATTTAATAGGGTAAACTTATTTAATGACTAATTATTTCAATCCATATCTTTGTAAAATATTATAATGATATTTGATTCAATAATCATACATACTTGCTATTCTATATATCATATACACATTATGGACAAGATAAATTGCATAAAGTACTATTATTTTTACATTCATTTATGTTGATGATTAATATAAAATGTTTTTCACATATATTTTTTACAAGATAGTTTCCCGTAGCAGCACATCAAGTTGATTTTTTGTATTTAGTCCATTTGGTGATTGCGTTTGAAACTTTTTTATGAATTCCAATTCTTTAATAAGTCTGTAATAATGGGAACTGTCTCTTATTTGTGTTAACTCTGATACACCCATATCCTGCACTCTGTGGCCCGCACCATTGAAATGTTCTGAGATTGGTTTATTTCTCCGTAGCCGCACATCAGCTTCGTGTTCTTTGGCACGTTCCTTAAATGATCTGCTTGTCTCTCCGACGTATACCATCTTTTGGCATTTAATACAAAATATACCATACACCAAGTTATAAATGTTACAGTTCTGTTTTATTGCTTCGTTTGGAATTTCACTTTTCGGGTTGTTATGAAAACCTTTTTTCAACATTTTACAGACTATACAATTTGTCTTACACGATTGTGGTATTAGTTGAAAACGTTTGTTTATCTCTTTATTTGTTTTTCCATGAACTAAAATGTCACCGATATTCCTATCTCGTCTGTATGCAACTATTGGTACGTCTGGTAATATATTTTTCATTCTGTCTGATTTATATAGTTTGTCAGTATGTTTTCGAATTATTGAGTGGATATTTGGAAGGTTGTTAGAATAAGTTATAGCTAGTGGTACTCTCTTGTTGGCTGTTTTATTTGTTTCTTTCTTCTTTAGTAAGTCTTTCCTATTTAAATTATCAACTCGGGATAACTCATGGTTAACAAATTTATTTGGATATCCTCTTTTCTGTAGATTCTGTTTTAGTTCTTTTTTCCGATGTCTGTATTTGTTTTCGTCAGAACATATTCTTTTTAAACGTATTCCTAATCCATAAGGTATTGCTTTCTTCACATTTGTTGGATGGTCTGAGTCATATTAGACATATTGATGCTTATCGGTTGGCTTTGAGTATAAATCAGTTGTTATTTTATTGTCTTCTAGTTGAATTTTTGTGTCTAAGAAGTCTATCTGTGTTGTGTTCCATCTTAATTCTACTTTGATGTTTTCATGTATTTTGTTCGCATAGTCGAAAAATTTCAGGAGTTCGTCAATTCCATGTGTTCATAGTCCAAACCCATCATCTATGAAACGTTTATAGAATATTGGTTGTTTATTGTATTCAGATAATTGTTCATCCCATTTTCTAATGTAACAACAGGCATAATTTCTCCCAAGTTTTGATCCAATAGCTACTCCCTCTTTTTGTCTGTATTCTTGTCCACAAAATTCGATCACATTATTTTCTAAAACAGTTTCAATCATTTCAATCACCGCTTCAGTGTTGATGGTCTTAGTACAGCGTTCATTTAAAGCTTGTTTGCACGCCTCTAGGCCCTCTTTCTTTGGAATCGATGGGTATAACTTGACAACATCAAAACAGTATAAGATAATTCCTTCTGGCAATGGTGTTGTTATTTCCCTCTCTATAGCGTTTAAAAATACTGTGGTGTCTCTTATATAGCTTTAACACCAAGCTATATAAGAGACACCACAGCATTTTTAAACGCTATAGAGAGGGAAATAACAACACCATTGCCAGAAGGAATTATCTTATACTGTTTTGATGTTGTCAAGTTATACCCATCGATTCCAAAGAAAGAGGGCCTAGAGGCGTGCAAACAAGCTTTAAATGAACGCTGTACTAAGACCATCAACACTGAAGCGGTGATTGAAATGATTGAAACTGTTTTAGAAAATTAATGTGATCGAATTTTGTGGACAAGAATACAGACAAAAAGAGGGAGTAGCTATTGGATCAAAACTTGGGAGAAATTATGCCTGTTGTTACATGAGAAAATGGGATGAACAATTATCTGAATACAATAAACAACCAATATTCTATAAACGTTTCATAGATGATGGGTTTGGACTATGGACACATGGAATTGACGAACTCCTGAAATTTTTCGACTATGCGAACAAAATACATGAAAACATCAAAGTAGAATTAAGATGGAACACAACACAGATAGACTTCTTAGACACAAAAATTCAACTAGAAGACAATAAAATAACAACTGATTTATACTCAAAGCCAACCGATAAGCATCAATATGTCCAATATGACTCAGACCATCCAACAAATGTGAAGAAAGCAATACCTTATGGATTAGGAATAGGTTGAAAAAGAATATGTTCTGACGAAAACAAATACAGACATCGGAAAAAAGAACTAAAACAGAATCTACAGAAAAGAGGATATCCAAATAAATTTGTTAACCATGAGTTATCCCGAGTTGATAATTTAAATAGGAAAGACTTACTAAAGAAGAAAGAAACAAATAAAACAGCCAACAAGAGAGTACCACTAGCTATAACTTATTCTAACAACCTTCCAAATATCCACTCAATAATTCGAAAACATACTGACAAACTATATAAATCAGACAGAATGAAAAATATATTCCCAGACGTACCAATAGTTGCATACAGACGAGATAGGAATATCGGTGACATTTTAGTTCATGGAAAAACAAATAAAGAGATAAACAAACGTTTTCAACTAATACCACAATCGTGTAAGACTAATTGTATAGTCTGTAAAATGTTGAAAAAAGGTTTTCATAACAACCCGAAAAGTGAAATTCCAAACGAAGCAATAAAACAGAACTGTAACATTTATAACTTGGTGTATGGTATATTTTGTATTAAATGCCAAAAGATGGTATACGTCGGAGAGACAAGCAGATCATTTAAGGAACGTGCCAAAGAACACGAAGCTGATGTGCGGCTACGGAGAAATAAACCAATCTCAGAACATTTCAATGGTGCGGGCCACAGAGTGCAGGATATGGGTGTATCAGTGTTAACACAAATAAGAGACAGTTCCCATTAATACAGACTTATTAAAGAATTGGAATTCATAAAAAAGTTTCAAACGCAATCACCAAATGGACTAAATACAAAAAATCAACTTGATGTGCTGCTACGGGAAACTATCTTGTAAAAAATATATGTGAAAAACATTTTATATTAATCATCAACATAAATGAATGTAAAAATAATAGTACTTTATGCAATTTATCTTGTCCATAATGTGTATATGATATATAGAATAGCAAGTATGTATGATTATTGAATCAAATATCATTATAATATTTTACAAAGATATGGATTGAAATAATTAGTCATTAAATAAGTTTACCCTATTTAATTTATGATAATAAGTTTAGGTAGATTATAATTACATATGATGATGATTGTTTTATTGTAAAATATCAATTTCTTAAATATATAAAGCACACATTTAACATAAGATTAAGACACAATATGTGAGTGTTTAACGTCATTTCATTTTTGGCGAATTTTTACATTTTTTGGCGCCATTTTATATAACGCCATTTATGACGTCATCATGTACGTTATTTGACGTTTAAAAACATTTTTCTTTGTTATTTAAATTATGCAGTCAAAAGACGTAAAAATGTAGTTAACATATTATTTCCATTGTTTTGATAAAGGCATTATGCCGAAACGTCAATTAAAGGAGTATAATCAGAGAGTTATAATTATTTAATATCCCTACGGATAATTCAACTGAGCTTATTGTTGAATAGTTTAAATTTTGTCGCCACTAAAAAAACTAGCCATTTTGTAGCAATTCTTAAATCACAGTCTAAACTGCATACACTTAGCTCTATAGTTACAATTTGAATGCAAATATTAGAATGCATCATGTTATATCATCCATATATTTTTATTTAAACATTCAAATAACACATAACACAGTACATATGTAAAAAGGTATGTGGTATTGAGTGGAGATACAAAACACTTCACATCATTTATTTGCACATAAAATAATAGTGACAAAATGAGTAATACTAAAACACTGTCATCAACCTACAGTACAAGAATATTTACGTATATGAAATTACAAAGTGGTGTTATTTTATTACCTTTTACAAAATTAACAATGCTGGTTTTCTACTAGCCATAAAACATTTATCATGGATTAACAAGTAACAACCAATTTATTAATTACACAATAGAAATGAAATCATATTAATTGCATTATGCATTTACTAAACAAGTTATTTGCTACTGTTTAGAATTACACTATCTTACTAAAAATGATCAAAACAGGTACTTAGTGTTTTTACATACTTGTGGTAAGTTTTGTATTACTAGTTTGACATTTATTGGCAGACACTTGTCGATATACAGACTAAATTTGCATGGGAACTTTCATAATTTTTCAGCATAATTGCCTTTAAATTGTTAATTTAACAACCCTTTGACATTGTTTGCACATCTGATCTTATTATACCATAGCTGATTTTTGTTTATAGATAGACAGATAGACAGATATAGACTTTTCAAAGTTCTATAAAAGTTCACATATGTTCCATCCAAGTAAACCAACAGAACCAATAAAGACCATCACAGATAATAACTGTGTATATAGCTTGGAAATTTTGATAGTTCAGGAATCCCTCCTTTGTTGATTTCTGTAAACCAAAACTGTCAGTTTTGCTGGATAGAATGGCCTCTTGCCTTAGCACAACAGCTTCTAAAAACGGAAAACCTACACATATCTTAGAATTTGATCAATAATGCAGACAATTTATAAGTGTCTTGTTTTTTATTGATTTCGAATCTGGAAGATTATTTACGTAAGATTGTGGTACGAAAATCCAACGGTATCGGATTTTGTGGTTTTAGGCCTAAACTTATTATAGTGATATGTAACCTATCAGGATATCGGTAAAGTACGAGCAGACGAGGTGTAAATACGTCAAAAATTAAAGCTAAAATAACTAAAAAGTTAGATCGGAATATCTTTAAATTTTGTGAATAAATGTGTTTCTGATGGATAACTACGACAACTTACCAGAATATTTCTCATGATCACACGTAAAACTTCTTTCTGAGAGCGAATGGAAAATGCGTTACGAATTCTGACAAATAAACAGTAGTGTCGTTATTGGAATACCGCGAGAATACTGGAAGAATAGAGATGCCAACTATAATGTTTAAAACAAATAATTTTTTAACAAGCGTTTGTGATTTGTCAGGATAATAATAACTATAAGATATCGAAAAGATCAAAGCAAATGAATTCGACAAAAATCTGAGATTCGGCAATATATTTAAGACGGGTTATGTTCACGTAAATTGTGTTTGGTAAAGACTGTCACTATATGTAGTGAATCAGTCTTCGGCTTATACCCACTGAAGAGTATTCAGGGGAGATAATTGAGTAATGACTTAATTCTAGAACGGTTGCGAAGAAAAACAAATAATGCGAGAATATTTAGTGCGATTCGCTTCACAATTATGATGTCATTGATATAATTTTTCCTGAGGTATGTATTTACATGTGATTTAGCATATTTCAAAGTGTTTTTGATTTGTTCAAGGTCATAAATAGCATCGCAAAAATATATACTGTCGCGTGGCAAATTGTTTTGAGACGCATCCATATGTGGTATTCTTATGTAATTTTATGTCTAAATTTCCATATGTATGAACGGTCAACGCCCGCTTCGTGGGCTTTTGCCCGTATTATTATTATTATTATTATTATTATTACATTTATATTTTCATTATCATTATTACTGATACAGTGAATTTTACATGCATGTGTTTCTGGCGCTAATAAGCGTCACTGCCGTGTTAACGTCATGACGTCATTTCCTGTTTATTTGTTTTTTGACGTCATTTTATAATTGTTTTTGTTGAGAAACAGAAAGAAAATGTAGTTGATTTGTTAAAACAAACTTTGAACAAGCCTATTTAGGCGAAATATATCAGAAAAGAGTGGAATTTGTTCTGTGTAAAAATAATTTAAATGATTACAAGTTTTAGTTTTGTATATGCAAATGTTTTACGATAATACATGTTGAGACATGATTGTTATTACTCTAAAAAGCCAGGGCCCATATTCCCCAACCAATCATTAGACATGAGTCTATAAATAAAGAATATTCCTTAAACTGAAATATTAAAATGGTTTAATTCAGTTCCATACGACATGAAATTTAAAACCTCTTATTATGTAATTCTTCCTTTTGAGCACTTATAGCAATGCGACTTGTGAAGACTACCTTATACTCAAACGCTGAAAGTATTATCTTGATTCTAGGTCTGTTCCTTATTTTAAAGGAGCATTTTCACGTTTTGGTAAATTTACTAAATTATAAAAAATTGTTTCAACTTTGCATATTTTCATTGTAGTTATGATATTTGTGAGGAAACATTAATACTGAACATTTACCATGCTCTAAAATATCCATTATAGGCTTCTTTTGACGATTTAAAAACCTGAAAATTATAAAGCTTTGACACCCAAAACGATTGAATAATTTGGACAGTTCTGTTGTTGTCGTTATATTTTGTGATGCTACGTGGATTATTTATATAAAGTATAATATACATCACTAATTGTATGAGCACAGATGGCCGAGTGGTCTAAACGTTTGTCTTTTACTCCAGAGGTCAGCGGCTCGAGCCCAGTTGATGGTTACTTTTTTGTTCTTTCTTTAATTTTATTTTTGTTTTTTTACTTGAGCTTTTTAGAGCCAATGTTTAAATTTATCAATATAAATCATTTAATGACAAACTTCAATACATGCAAATATCTGTGAAAAGGTCCCTTTAAGTCTAAGAATGGGTTGGTGCATACAGTCCCTGATCCAATTACAGCTAGCTTAGTTGATGTGTACAGTGCTGGACTGCCTCACCTCTGTTTTATAGCAATTTCGGTATAAGGAGCACTTATACTGCCTTGATATATGAGCTAGCTTTCATAATGATGGGGTAGCATCCCTTGGTTTAACCCACCAATGAAATGGATTCATGTTTAACCCTCCATTGAGATGGATTCATGTTTAACCCACCAATGAGATTGATTCATGTTTAACCCACTAATTAGATGGATTCATGTTTAACCCACCAATGAGATGGAATCATGTTTAACCCACCAATGAGATAAATTCATGTCTAACCCTCCAATGAAAGGTGTTCAATCATCGTTGAGGGTGGAAATTTTTCAAGGTGGATTACAAATATATGTATGGCAGTTGTCAGGTATGTGTTCTTAGTATTGGTGAATTGCCTCGAAATTTAGGCTTCACTTGTCAATCAAGAGCAAGTAGGTTAACTGACTGCGTACCATGATAAGCCCAAAATGCTTTTAAAACAATAAAACATCCAAATATACAAACAAAATGATCAGTTCAATATATATATATATATATATATATATATATATATATATATATATATATATATATATATATATATATATATATATATATATATATATATATATATGAGAAGGAGAATAATTAAAATTACGACACCTGACATATGAAGAAGGTAGATAGTTATGGGCCAAATCTTGTAGTCGTCACCTTTAATATATGTACAGTAACAGTTTTAGGTTTGAAGCAATGGTCTTGCAGGATATGCAAGTGGTTTCTAATTGTTCCTCATTGAGTTAAATGGATTGTTTTCAATTCTATTCATAATTTTTAGTACATGTTGATTTTCACAAATAAATATATTTTGGAATCACAGTAAAGTAAAAATGATCTGTTCAAACTGTAACACTAAAGTTTTAATTGCAATAAAGACACCCAAATGAAAGCACTGTCAAATTGGTATATATTTAGTGGTTTTCACCCATACCCTACTAAGGACTTGTTAGAACTCAGAACCTGGTCAAAACTGGATAGTAGTGGAAAAATATTTATTTTGAAATACATAAATTATCATATAAAATACAATTCAAGTCATTATTATTTCACTAACCATGCATTTATTTCACTAACCATGCATGTATCATCTTTCTATAAATGATCACAAACAAGCATTGAATAAAAGGAACACACACAAAATAATCATTTCATTTAAATTTATTCTCCAAAACCTTCAACAATTCAAGGTCAAAACTAATAGTTGTTTCTCAAAACATGATCACACATGTAGTGAATAAAAAACCCGTACTGATTCAGCTAAAATGTCAAATATAAACGCTAAATTTAGCTGAATTCATTGACAAAAGAAATTTTCATTTACCAAAGCATATACTCAGCAACTTCCATCTACTTTACTTAGCAATTTCATTTTAAAAATTCATGTATAACATAACCTTGTACACTTTTACATTTTATGAGATTCATTAATTTATAGAATTTTTGTATATTGAAATTTGTAGACATCAATATAAAATAAGTGAAACAGGTTGATTAAAAAAATCTTTTTTGTTTTTTGAACATACTAAGAATAACTAATGGTTAAATAGTACTTGTTCCTGACAGTAGAAAGGTGCAGTGATTTAACAATAAATATACAAAAGAAAATCTTGACTGATTGCATCCAGGCAAAATACAAAAATCTAAATACGTTTTAATATACATGGGAGCATAATAGAAGCTATGGAACCAGTTAACTCAGTATCAAAGCAGCGCTAAGAAAGTATTACACAAATACCGATATTTTTAAAGTGTAAAAATACATGATAAAAGTAGCAAAATGTTGGTAGGTGTGATAAAAAAATATGAAAGAACTAGCTATCTACTATTCACAATTCAAATAACAATTTCACTTCACATCAACACACACATAGCACTTATAAATGCTAATTTAAATCACAAAATGAAATTACGCATTAGTTATAACAGATACACATACCCGAATCACGCATCAGTTATAACAGATACACATACCCGAATCTAAATATTTTGGGTGCATCAAGTTATAGTGTTATTTTTAATGCTAAGAATAATTATTAGAAATCTTGTGAAATCAGTCAAAATACAGTGCATGGCACAAAAATTAAACAATCCAAAATAAACACAGCTGCATCAAATGAATTTTGAAAATATCATGGTTTAAAGAACTTTATAACAGATGCATACTGGAGCGATGCATGAATCCGCCATATTTAGAAGGAATTTTAATGATATTCTAAAAATCTGCCAAACCAAAACTTTTTGTTGAGCATTTATTATAATATATACTGGTCTCTCAATAACAAAATATATGTTCTGTTTACAACCAAGAAAACTAATCAGTGATGTTTACTGGTACTTCTGTACAAAGTTCTTGTGGAAAACTTTGAACTTGTCCATAAACACTTGAAGCTTTTCAACAGGGGGTAAAATGGTTGTCCTGAAACAAAGAAAAAATAGTGAGTTCCCTTTTATCATTTAAAGGATTGAAATATGGATAACTAAGGTTCCACAGCTCAAACAAACTAACCTTAAACTCTGTCACCAAATTATCATTTCTCCTTTTTTATAGAGAATAACACCAATCAACAACAACAAAAATCAACTAATAAGTCTTCAAAACTACTAAATAACTAATTGTTTATAAGGGTTTAGTTTGCTTAACATTTAATTATGCTATACAAAAGTTTAACACACAAGCCTTCCATTCAGCGTACAAACTGCTTCCCTGATCCACTCACCTGAAATGGTAAGTTGTGTTCAGTGTACTTACTGCTTCCCTGATCCACTCACCTGAAGTGGTAAGTGGTGTTCAGTGTAAAAACTGCTTCCCTGATCCACTCACATGAAGTGGTAAGTGGTGTTCAGTGTACTAACTGCTTCCCTGATCCACTCACCTGAAGTGGTAAGTGGTGTTCAGTGTACTAATTGCTTCCCTGATCCACTCACCTGAAGTGTGAGTGGTGTTCAGTGTGCTTACTGCTTCCCTGATCCACTCACCTGAAGTGGTAAGTGGTGTTCAGTGTACTAACTGCTTCCCTGATCCACTCACCTGAAGTGGTAAGTTGTGTTCAGTATACTAACTGCTCCCTTATCCACTCATCTAAAGTGGTAAGTGGTGTTCAGTGTACTAACTGCTTCCCTGATCCACTCACCTGAAGTGGTAAGTGGTGTTCAGTGTACTAACTGCTTCCCTGATCCACTCACTTGAAGTGGTAAGTGGTGTTCATTGTACTAACTGCTTCCCTGATCCACTCACCTAAAGTGGTAAGTGGTGTTCAGTGTACTAACTGCTTCCCTGATCCATTCACCTGAAGTGGTAAGTGGTGTTCAGTGTACTAACTGCTTCCCTGATCCACTCACCTGAAGTGGTAAGTGGTGTTCAGTGTACTGACTGCTCTCCTGATCCACTCACCTGAAACGGTAAGTGGTGTTCAGTGTACTAACTGCTTCCGTGATCCACTCACTTGAAGTGGTAAGTGGTGTTAAGTGTACTGACCGCTCCCCTGATCCACTCACCTGAAGTGGTAAGTGGTGTTCAGTGTACTAACTGCTTCCCTGATCCACTCACCTGAAGTGGTAAGTGGTGTTCATTGTACTGACTGCTCTCCTGATCCACTCACCTGAAGTGGTAAGTGGTGTTTATTGTACTGACTGCTCTCCTGATCCACTCACCTGAAGTGGTAAGTACCCTCTCTCTGACCGAACCTTGAGCCAGGTACAACGCAGATACCCGTCTCCTCGAGGAGCTGGTAGCAGTAGAATACATCGGGTTTCATTCCAGCCGCCTAAAGAAACAGGCAGACCTACAATAAAATAACAAATAATAAACTTTGGCTGCTTTACAAAAGAACAATTTTCATTCAAGCAGGTATTCGCAATCCCTATTACTATTTATATACCTTCTCTGTTTTCGAATATATTTGTTACCATCACTTGTTCTAATCAACAAGAATTAAGCGAGCTATTCACTGTTAGGAGGTATGTTGATATGTGTTGTTTAGTTTAAACCTATTTATTTTAGTTTGATTGCATTGAAAGCCTTAGGCTTATTGAAATGATCTCGAGACCGTTTCCTGGGACCACAACTTGAACTTGGTGTCTTTGGGAGATATCAAAAGAACGCTCCCAGTGGGGATCGAACCCCTCTTACAGAGAAATGTGTTAATAAGAAATCAAAGTGAATTCAATAGATTAGCATGAACTACATTTAAATTAAATTTTAATCATTATTTTTATAAGTGAACTGCATTTAGTAAAAAAATGTGTTGACAAAACGACATGAAGACAGTTATACATACCACAGTGAGTAAAACATGACTGCAATATTTTCCAGTTAACTAATGATTCAGTACATACATTTACTCATAGATAAAGATTCTTATTAATGAACAACAAAATAATCAAGCTATTCATTAACAACTCAAAAAGAAGTACAAAGCATGAGCACAGCTTAGTAAGATGTAACTAATATTTCATTGAAGATTATGTATTAGATTTTTTCCAATCAAAGTATTGTTCACATTACATGTATTTTTGTTTATTGGCAAAAAAAGTACTTCTAAAAACAATATTTTTTCCGCAACCTACAATGATAAAATAACAAGAAAGTGTAAAGCTATTTATTTTAGCTCGATTGCATAGAAAGCCTAAGGCTTATTTTAATTGCACTCAAGTCTGTTTCCTGGGACAAGAACCAGTACTTTGTGTCATCGGGGGAAATCTAAAGAACGCTCCCAATGTCGGGATCGAACTCATGACCTCCTGATCGCTAGGCTTACACCATATCCACTAAACCACTGCGAACTATAACCTATTAATTACACAAGATACAATGTACTGCGTCCAATTTACCATGATGCCATTGGCAGAAGCCTTGACAGTATTAATTTATTAGCCCATTATCTTAGTCAAAAATAAGGCAAATATGAAGGTCAAAATGAGGACCAAGAATGTGTGTGTGCTGAGTATTGAATGGAAGTATCAAAGTTTCTAGTAAGTAGTTTTACTGTAAAGAAAATGGTTGATTTGTTGACCTTTTGAATTAGTAAAAGAGGAGGTTAATGTCAAGGTCAAAAAGAGGTCAGGTGATGTGGGTGTGTTAAAAGTGTTCTTAGATAACAACCATGCAAGCATTAGATCTTTGTAGCAAGCACAATAGATAATATACGTCAGTTTGGATTAACAAGAATTTGGACCATCTGACTGTGTCTCCAAATCCAAAAGTGGGTCAATTTGCAACTTTAAAATGAGGTAAGGATGATGCAAGTTTGTCTATAGTATTCAAAGACATCATCAATACAAGTATCAAAGCTTTGTAGGAAGCATTATTGATATAACACAAAACATGTGATTTTGGATTAACAGTATACAGACAGATGAACGAACCAGCAAACTATGGGCAGGCCAACCACTATACTGCATCACAAGTTCTTTTACAAGAGCTGTCACTTCTGACTTTTCGAGTGCTTGACAGTATAACATAAGCCATCATGGGGAAATTGTTCATATTCAATAAGGTCAAGGTAATATAGTCATATTCTAACTGGAAGAGGAACTAAAGTGAAACATATTGATCGCTTATGTTTTAAAGAAGTGGTACATTATAGACGATTCTGAGTTCAGGAATATTTTCCACAATCTATTGAACATTTGTAAAAACATAACACAAACTAATAAGATTATATTTCAAGTTTGATAGCAATAGCTTGGATGTGATGGTTGGACGGACTTTCAAAATTAAAATAATAAAAATAAATATTTGTGTTTTTTTTACTGTTTCATAAAAAATA
The DNA here is from genome assembly GCF_020536995.1 of Dreissena polymorpha. NCBI lineage: Eukaryota > Metazoa > Mollusca > Bivalvia > Myida > Dreissenidae > Dreissena > Dreissena polymorpha. The sequence goes on from NC_068355.1 coordinate 113,322,270, forward strand.
ATTTCTTTTTTTTTGGGGGGGGGGGATGGAGAGGGGAATAATGTGGGGAATAATTATTTTCAAAAATAAAGGAAAAAGTATAAAAATAAATAAATATTATTTGTAGGGGGGGGATTCTAGGGTGGGGGGATGGTTTGGGTGGAGTTTATTATGGTATGTCAGGTAAGTATTGTTTTGTCAAAGTGTCAAAGTATGAATCAAATCTGATCCTAAATAAAGAAGTTATGGCAATTTAAGCAACATTTATTAATTTGACATTGAGATTCAAGGTCATTCAAATGTCAAGGTAAAATTTAACTTGCCAGGTACAGTACCCTCTTGATAGTAAGAAAGTATTTGAAGTTTGAAAGCAATAGCCTTGATGCTTTAGAAGTAAAGTGCATCTAAGCACAAAATGTAACAAAATATTCAAAGTTACAAAGTAAAAAAAGGGCCATAATTCCGTCAAAATGGCAACCAGAGCTATGCAACTTGTCCTGTACAGTCCCCTTATGATAGTTGGCGAGTGTTCCAAGTCTGAAAGCAATAGCTATGATAATTTAGGAGTAAGATGGACCAAAACACAAAACTTAACCAAATTTTCTAAGTATAACAGGGGCCATAATTCTGTCAAAATGCCAGTCCGAGTTACATTACTTTGCCTGCACAGTCCTCTTATTATAGTAAGTGTTGCAAGCATGAAAGCAATAGCTTTGATACTTTAGGAATAAAGTGGACCTAAACACAAAACTTAACGAAATTTCCAATTTTCTAAGTATAAAAAGGGGCATAACTCTAAAAATAATGCTGACAGAGTTATGCACCTTGACCTATAAAATTGTCTTGTTGCCATAAATAAGTAATGCAAGTTTGACTTAAATGTCTTTCATAGTGTTAAAGTTATTTCACTCTATAAAAAACTTTAACCAACAGCGACGCCGACGCCGGGGCGAGAATAAAAGCTCTCATTTTTCTTCGAAAAGTCGGGCTAACAAGTAAAAAAAATGTCACAAAACCAGGTATTCAATTTGAAAAAAAAGTCTATAAAGGGAGACAATTAAAAATGTGCATTGTTACTGATTGTTCCTAGTTACCCCCCCCCCCTTGTGTCAAATTCAATATATTTTTATTTGTGGCGACCTAGATTTTAATTTGAACAAAAGCTTGTCACAGTAGTGCCAAATCCCCGCCGAAATGTGTTTGCTTGTATGACAACATTTGTTTAAGAGAGTAGAATAATATTTGTAAAAACAAATAAAGGGAGATAATTCATTATGCTCCAAACATAAATTTACTTTGAAATTAAATAAGGGATATAATTCAAACACTAAGGTAGATAGAGTTATGGTTCTTAGTCACTGCACTTCTCCTACTTACCATCTGTTTAAGTTTCAAGTTTCAAGTAAATCCCTTCAGTAGATTTAGAGTTATGCTCCGGACAAAAATTAACTTTAAAGTTATATAAAAGGGGAGATAATGAAAAAAACTAAGGTAGATAGAGTTATGGTTCTTGGTCACTGCACTTCATCTAGTTGCCATGTTTATATTTCAAGTTTCAAGAAAATCCCTTTGGTAGATTTAGAGTTATGCTCCGGACAAAATTGACATTAAAGTTATATAAAAGGGGAGATAATTCAAAAACTAGGGTAGATAGAGTTATGGTTCTTACTCACTGCACTTTTCCTACTTGCCATCTGTTTATATTTCAAGTTTCAAGTAAATCCCTTCAGTAGATTTAGAGATATGCTCCGGACAAAAATTTACTTTAAAATTATATAAAAGGGGAGATAATGAAAAAAAACTAAGGTAGATAGAGTTGTGGTTCTTGGTCACTGCAATTCTCCTAGTTGCCATCTGTTTATTTCAAGTTTTAAGTTAAAAAATCCCTTCAGTAGATTTAGAGTTATGCTCCGGACAAAAATTTACTTTAAAATTATATAAAAGGGAAGATAATTAAAAACTAAGGTAGATAGAGTTGTGGTTCTTGGTCACTGCACTTCTCCTAGTTGCCATCTGTTTGTATTTCAAGTTTCAAGTAAATACCTTAAGTATATTTAAAGTTATGCTCCGGACAAAAATTAACTTTGAAGTTATATAAAAGGGGACATAATTTAAAAAACTAAGGTAGATAGAGTTGTGGTTCTTGGTCACTGCACTTCTCCTAGTTGCCATCTGTTTATATTCTAAGTTTAAAGTAAATCCATTGAATAGATTTGGAGTTATGCTCCGGACAAAGTTTCAGCCGGACGAACGGACGGACAGAAAGACGGACGGACAGACGGACAGGACCAATTACTATGTCCCCTCCGAATTTTTTTTTCGGCGGCGATAAAAACAAGAGGGCCATGATGGCCCTGAATCGCTCACCTGACTAACCATATACAATCCCAACCCAGATTTCATCAAGATAAACATTCTTACCAAATTTCATAAAGATTTGATGAAAACTGTGACCTCTATTGTCTACACAAGGTTTTTCTATTATTTGACCTAGTGACCTAGTTTTTGACCCCAAGTGACCCAAATACAATCCCAACCCAGATTTCATCAAGTTAAACATTCTGATCTAATTTGATAAAGATTGGGTGAAAACTGTGACCTCTATTATCTACACAAGGTTTTTCTATTATTTGACCTAGTGACCTTATTTTTGACCCCACATGACCCAAATACAATCCCAACCCAGATTTCATCAAGATTAACATTCTGACCAAATTTCATAAAGATTGGGTGAAACTGTGACCTCGATTGTCTATACAAGGTTTTTCTATTATTTGACCTAGTGACCTAGTTTATGACCTAGTGACCTATTTTATGACCTAGTGACCTAGTTTTTGACCCCAGATGACCCAAATACAATCCCAACCCAGATTTCATCAAGATAAACATTCTGACCAAATTTCATAAAAATTGGATGAAAACTGTGACCTCTACCGTCTACAAAAACAAATTGTAGACGGTTTTTCTATTATTTGACCTAGTGACCTAGTGTTAGACCTCAGATGACCCAAATACAATCCAAACCCAGATTTCATCAAGATAAACATTCTGACCAAATTTCATAAAGATTGGATGAAAACTGAGACCTCTATAGTCTACACAAGGTTTTTCTATTATTTGACCTAGTTATTGACCTAGTGACCTAGTTTTTGACCCCATATGACCCAAATACAATCCTAACCCAGATTTTATCAAGATTAACATTCTGACCAAATTTCATTAAGATTAGATGAAAACTGTGACCTCTACTGTCTACACAAGGTTTTTCTATTATTTGACTTAGTTTTTGACCCAGTGACCTAGTGTTTGACCCCAGATGACCCAAATACAATCCCAACCCAGATTTTATCAAGATAAACATTCTGACCAAATTTCACAAAGATTGGATGAAAACTGTGACCTCTACTGTCTACGCAGGGTTTTTCTATTAATTGACCTAGTTTTTTACCTATTGACCTTGTTTTTGACCCCAGATGACCCAAATACAATCCCAACCCAGATTTTATCAAAATGAACATTCTGACCAAATTTCATAAAGATTGGATGAAAACTGCGACCTCTATCGTCTACACAAGGTTTTTCTATTATTTGACCTAGTTTTTTACCTAGTGACCTTGTTTTTGACCCCAGATGACCCAAATACAATCCCAACCCAGATTTCATCTATATAAACATTCTGACCAAATTTCATAAAGATTGGATGAAAACTGTGACCTCTAGTGTCTACACAAACAAATTGTTGACGGGCACACGCACGCACGCACACACGCACATACGTACGCCGGACATCACACGGTCACATAAGCTCACCATGTCACTTTGTGACAGGTGAACTGAAAACAAGAGGGCCTGAAAGGCCCAAAGTCGCTCACCTGAGATAACAATATATTATTGGGACAAATCTTCTGACCAAGTTTCATGAAGACCGCCCCTTGGAAGCCATGTTTTCAAGCAAACATTATTTTTCGCACTCATCCAAGATATCATTGAGACCAATCTTCTGACCACATTTCATGAAGATTGGACAATAAAAAAATAATGTGACCTGTAGAGTGTTAACAAGGTTTTACTATAGCCATATAGGGAAAAATGCCCCGCCCCCTGGCGGCCATGTTTTTCAACCAAAGGGCATCATTTTTTAACTCTTCCAAGATATTATTGGGATGAATCTTCTGACCAAGTTTCATGAAGATTGGACAATAAATGTGGCCTCTAGATTGTTAACAAGATTTTACTGTAGCCATATGTAGCCATATAAGGAAAAATGCTCCGCCCCTTGACAGCCATGTTTTTCAAGCAAAGGTTATCATTTTCAAACTCATCCAAGATATTATTGAGACCAATCTTCTGACAAAGTTTCATGAAGATCGGAAAATAAATGTGGCCTCTAGAGCGTTAAACAATGTTTTACTATAGCCATATAAGGAAAAATGCCCCGCCCCCTGGCGGCCATGTTTTTAAACCAACCGGAATCATTTTGGAACTTTTCCAAGATATTATTGGGATGAATCTTCTGACCAAGTTTCATGAAGATTGGACAATAAATGTGGCCTCTAGAGTGTTAACAAGATTTAACTATAGCCATATATAACCATATAAGGAAAAATGCCCCGCCCCTTGGCAGCCATATTTTTCAAGCAAATGAAACCATTTTCGAACTCAACTATCATATCCAGAAAACACATGTTCTGGCCAATTTTCATGAAGATTGGACCAACAATGTGACATCTAGAGTGTTCACATGTTTCTATATACATATAGAGAAAACTGCCCCGCCCCCTGGCGGCCATGTTTTTTCACCGATCTGGACCATTTTCGAACTCGTCCGAGATATCAATAAAACCTTGTGTTCACAAGGCAAAATGTTGACGACGCAAGACGAACGATGGACAAAAGGCGATCACAAAAGCTCACCATGAGCACGTTGTGCTCAGGTGAGTTAAAAAAAAAAGATTCTGATAAAGGGAGATAATTCATAATGTGCATTGTTACTGATTGTTCCAAGTTACCCCCCCCCCCCTTGTGTCAAATCAATCTATTTTTTAGTTGTGGCGACCTTGACCTTTGAGATAACGATGTAATTCTTTCGCATGATACTGCCAATGATTGTGAACAAATGTACCGAGTAATTTTAAAATCTCAGAATGAATGTCATAGTTATGGCCCGAACAAGATCATTTATTGCAATTTTTGACCTTTGAACTCAAAGTGTGACCTTGACCTTCGAGATATCGACGCAATTCTTTTGCGCGACACACTGTCCAATGATGGTGAACAAATGTGCCAAATGATTTTAAAATCTCACAATGAACGACAGAGTTATGGCCCGCACAAGCTCATTCCATCCGCCCGTCCGCCGACATTCGCCAATCTAATAAGCTGTTTTTTTCCTTCGGAAAACCTGGAAAAAAAAACAAATGTACCGAGTAATTTTAAAATCTCACAATGAATGACATAGTTATGGCCCGGACAAGATCATGTATGGCCATTTTTGATCTTTGAACTCAAAGTGTGACCTTGGCGATATCGACGTAATTCTTTCGAGCGACACACCGTCCAATGATGGTGAACAAATGTGCCAAATGATTTTAAAATCTTACAATGAACGACATAGTTATGGCCCGGACAAGCTCGTTCCGCCTACCCGCCAACATTCGCCGATCTAATAACCATTTTTTTCCTTCGGGAAACCTGGTTAAAAATTAAGTCATTCAGCGTGAAAAACTAGAAACAAAAGGCAACCCAGTTATCAGACACGAAACACATCCATTTTACACTTGTTATAAGTACACACCTTAGCAGCCTTGATAGCTTTCTTTGGCAGTTTTATGTTTGGGAAGGCGTACATTGACCCCTGTACCACATTACATGATATGCCCTCGATGGAGTTGAACGTCTTGGTCACCATCGTTGCCTTGGTTTTCAGCTGACCTAGCACCATATTCTACTCCAAAAAATTAAATCAATTAATAAATTGAATCTGAAGAGCGTAAATAAAAAGAGCGTTTGCATGTAAGTTGCCAACAGCACAAAACCTCAATCATAACTCAAGTTACGGAGCAAAAAAACATTTTCTATCTTTTAGTAACAGTGATGTTTACTTCAAAGGACCCAAATGCAATTAAATGGTATGTTTGCATGTAAGCTACCTAAATAGAACATTACAGTGCAATACCACATCCCCAAACTTAAGTCATTGAGCAGAAAAACTTTACATGAGCCGTGTTAAATGCATGTGTGTAGTGTTGTCCCAGATTAGCCTGTGCAGTCCACACAGATTAATCAGGGACCACACTTTCCACCTTAACTGGAATTTTGCTTAGAAGAGACTTTCTTTAAACAGAAAATATCATAAAAGCGGAAAATGTCGTCCCTGATTAGCCTGTGCAGACTGCTCAGGCTAATCTGGGACAACACTTTGTGAAAATGCATTAAGCCCCCTTTTCACAGAGCATGGTTCATATCTATTTTGAGTTACAGTTACACAGACATAGGACAGGTTCAGGCTAAAATTGTATGGTATGTATTTTTTACACCTTAGTTTTTGTTATTCACATATCGGGAGTAACACAGCTTTTTTTTGGAAGGTGCTAAAGTTTCATTGCTTTAAAGACAAGTGATTCGTGGTACAATTCAGACTTTGCTATATAAATCTGTATGTAGAGTGGACCCAGTGTTGGCATTTGTCACACTGGCTCCGTTTAATGATGACCAGTTTGCTGACCGATTGATCCTCATCATCACTATCAGTTTCAGATTCCGCATCTTTCTATGCTGGTTGACCCGGTTGATTTGCAGTCCAGATGGTGTTGCCTTTGGAGATTTACATGTTATTTGATTATTTGGTTGGTTTGATTTAAGCATTTTCTCATTTTTCTTGGCAATTTCTTCCAGCTGAATTTTCTTTTGATGTTGGTTTTTTTTTTTCCATGTTTTCATCAGACATAAGACTTCCTTGTAATTCATATGGTGGTGTGAATTTTTTCTTGGTTTAACAGTCACATTTTTTGTTATCTTTCTCTCCTCAAAGAAGTTTTGATTAATTTTACAAGTTGAATTGGCCTGGTTGTCTGATTTTTCAGCACTTGTACTTCTTGCTTAATCTCTAAGCTTTTCTGGCGGATGTTTGTAGATAGACGATGGTGCTGTAGTCGTTGATGTGATCGCATCGACATTGAAGGGGTAAATACCAGCCTTTCTGTAAGCACGTGTGATGCTGTCTGGGAAAAAAGCCGTATGGTCTTGCAGCAAACCGAGCCACTTCATACCTTGTGATGGACATCCCTGGGTTTGCATGCATGTACGCTTTGCACTCATTATTGTAATGGTGTTTCATGGGTCCAAACACACCAATATCAAGGGGCTGGGTGAGATGGCTAGAATGGGGTGGTAATACAAACAATACCACTGAATGTTCCTTAACCCAATCAGTCAAGGTCAGTGACACATGTGATTTGTGACCGTCATACAAGATCAATGTTGTTTGCATGTCTGTGCCCTTTACCAGTCCCGCATGGTTGGTGAAATGACCTTTCAGGTATCTTTCAAACAGGTCTATATTCACAAACCCACTTTCAGTCATGCCTCCATGTGATCCAGGGTCAGCACCTTCCAGCTATTCATCACACCATCTTTTCCCTGGAAAAAAT
>NC_068355.1:113337397-113422397 GCF_020536995.1 Dreissena polymorpha
CTGTTGTACAATGTTTTATGCAAGGCTTATAACAGTCGTGTGACCAGCCTTATCAGTTCCATTAAAATAGGTAGTTTTATTACATGTTTCAATCAAAATGGCTGTAATTTCTATTTTTGTGTTATGATCACATGAAACTGACATTTTTTTCTCCATACTTAATAACATGACACTTTTATAAAAAATAAGGTTCCAAGTAGGTTTCGAATAATAACAATAACGAATCAACAAAGAATTACTTTTCAAAAAGCAAACTTCTTGAGTTAACGTGTTACTGATTTGCATACGCTTGTTTATCTTAAACGAATCTACCCATGCCATCTATAGTCTCGCCCTTCTTTCATCAAGAGCGACACTAGACACACGAAGCGATACACGATATTTTTCGCGATAGTCGCGGCGACGCACGATATTTTTCGCAAACAGTCGCGGCGACGCACGATATTTTTCGCGACAGTCGAGGCGACGCACGATATATTTATATATATCGCCATTGTGTAGGTAGCCCAAAAGGCGATATTTCGTGTAAAATATATCGTGCGTCGCCGCGACTGTCACGCAAACTATCGTGCGTAGCCGCGACTGTCGCAAAAATATCGTGCGTCGCCGCGACTGTCGCGAATAATATCGTGCGTCTCCGCGACTGTCGCGCAAAATATCGTGTATCGCTTCGTGTGTCATGTCTCGCGTTAAAAGGGCGACGCACGAAACACAAAGCTACGCACGATATTTTGCGCGACAGTAGCGGCGACGCGCGATATTTTTATTATTCAAATATCGCCCATATTATCCGAATCTCGTGTATCGCGGTCTAATTTCAGACCGCGATACTAGACACACGAAGCGATACTCGATATTTTGCGCGACAGTCGAGGCGACGCACGATATTTGTACTGTTCAAATATCGCTGTAATAATATCGCCTGTCGACTGTTTTTCAAACGGCGTTACCATTATTTTTAACCATTTATTATCAATATTGCTGCCCTCGACACACTTATAAAAGATTATTCTAGCATTATTAAACCGAGTACAAAATAATTAATTTTCATAATAATTTTGATATATATTGACAAGGATATGTGTTTAAAACTATTCAGAAATTTGAACAATAGAGTTAGATTTCTCATGCATGCCAAGTTACCTCATGCATGGCAATTTTTCGAGCGCCGGCAGATGATCATGCCCTCGAAAACGTGTATAATCCCTATAAAAATATCCCATTTTTGTCTCCCCTGATTTTTCGAAAACGCGACAGTCGACATGCAACATTATTACAGCGATATTTAATATGGTGCGTCGCCGCGACTGTCGCTCAAAATATCGAGTATCGCTTCGTGTGTCTTGTGTCGAGGTCTGAAATTAGACCGCGATACACGAGATTCGGATAATATGAGCGATATTTGAATAACAAAATATCGTGCTTCGAATGATATTTTTCGCGACAGTCGCGGCGACGCACGATAGTTTGCGCGACAGTCACGGCGATGCACGATATATTTAATACGATATATCGCCTTTTTTGCTACCTGCACAAGGGCGATATATCGTGTTTAATATATCGTGCGTCGTCGCGACTGCCGCGCAAAATATCGTGTGTCGCTTCGTGTGTCGAGTATCGCCCTTGATGAAAGAAGGGCGGGATTATAGATAGCAATAGCCGGATTCCGTACCCTTTTTATACAGTATGTGCGTTCAGAGGCGCTTCACATTTTCCCCCTGATCACTGGGTCATAAGTCGTCCGTTAACGTTTTTGCGCAGTATGCAGCCATGGCAAATTGACTTTTTTCCCTCACAGGTACCCATTTATTCAACTGTGTGGAGAGGAGCAAATGACATAATAAACCTACGTACACGTTTTTTTTTATCTTTTTTTCCAATACAACGTGGTTACAGACAAAGTGATAAACTCAGTTGCTACATTTTGATAAATTGCGCTAAAATAGTGTTTATCAAATTCAGGTAAAGATTACGGGAATACAAAATTATGACATGATGTACAAATTGTCACATTTTGCCGAAGACTTTTCTATATTCCTGGATGGCTCTGCAGCACCTCTCAATGAAACATTAAATGTATTGTCACACTTCAGGTTTAACAATTTCTTTCGAAAAAACTAAAGAAGTCATGATAGATAAAAATAAGTTTACCATAAATTACCATAACACAAAAAATATTTAACCAACAAACATTTGAAATGCTTGGCAGTACATTTAAGTTTACTCTGTTCAAAAATGTGAAAAAAATTATGGTGACACAATAGTAAAAAAAAACTTATTACAACTTGTCAAGAAGGATTTTGACTCCGATATGACGATTTCAAGTACTTAAAACTGTATCATTACCAGTGCTTTATTATTTCATTTTGTCCGTACCTAATAAACCAAAATAGTTTTTAGCAGAGATCAACAATTTATTTTATTTTGTGTGGAATGGTTAACAAGGATTTCGCAATAATAATGTAATAACATACTATATAGAAGGTGGTTGAAATAAGATAAATATGTTTTCTTTAATTAGCTCACGGACTCTTTTCATTGTCACTGGGAATGGGCATTGATAAATATTGTTCATGCAATGCTTACTTTTCATAAATTATACAACTGTGGAAGTAACTATCATGAAAACTCAATAAACAAAATAACAATGAATTTTTGGAAAGATAAATTGAAATTATTAAAAAAGAACCAATTAAAATCAGCTTTTTCTTTAAAAAACAACAACTCTTTTCTATAACACAGACATAACGATTGGTAACATAAGTGCAGTTTTTTTAAGTCCTGGTTCGAAAAAAGGCATTAATTTTGTTGGGACTTGATGCACAATACTAAACTGTTTTCCTTAAGCAGTTATGATGAGTTTTGCAAAGTATATAATTTCCATTCAAACTACCTTTTTTCCTAAGTATTTTTTAAGCAGTGACAAAGAACATGAAACTCAGAAGCTATAATGACTCTTGCTTTAAGACGCCTTTTATCCCCACAAGCTTACGGTCAATTTTGTAGACACAAAGGGTAAAAAACATATGTATAAAAAATTTACCAAAAACGAGACTTCAGTGTGTATAGCATAATGGTCAAACATTTGTAATTTTACTGAAACCAAAGAATGGCACGTAGTTTTAAAATGCCTCTTCATATTACACGGGATACCCAATAACAGTGGTTTTAATATGGAATTGTACATACACTCATATGACTGTACAAACTCTACCTTATTTAAAATGAATATGATACTAAACCCAACTGTACCTTTTCTGAAAATAAATGCGGAACTATTCAACATATATTTTGGTATGTAAGGATGTCAATCAGTTGATGACATAATTATTTTTTGCATGTAATCATTGTTCGAACTTTCTAAATATGTAACCCTTTATACTGGGACATGCAAATAGAATTGGACTTTTATATGTATTATTCATTTTGATAAAAACTGTTTATTTTATCATGGTAAAATGAAAAAAATCAAGACCAAAACTGAGAGCAGCGAAATCCTAACTGTTTTTGCAGTGCAATGTACAAAATGAAATAAACGTTTTTAATGATATGCGTAACAATTAAAGATGGAAACTGTTTATAACTCTGTTCCAGTAGTTGTGAAACGGAACTGTTTTAGGCCCGTATTATCAGTTTATTATTTATACATATTATGTTTGTTTATATTGTAATGTAAAAGCTATTGAACGGACACAAATGTATACATAATTAGAATATGAGTTATAAATAGATCATTCTAATTTACTTGTAATATCCGTGGTACTACAAGCAGTAAGAGTATTCATACGGTTAAATGAGTGACGATGGGAGTCAGCGGAATAGTTAGCGACATGGAGTTTTAGTTTAGTTTTGGGGTGAGAGAGTGAGAAAACGAGAGAGTGAGTAAGTGAGTGAGTGAGTGATTGAGTAAGTGAGTGAGTGAATAAGTGAGTGAACGAGTGATTGATTGATTGATTGATTGATTGAGTGAGTGAGTGAGTGAGTGAGTGAGTGAGTGAGTGAGTGAGTGAGTGAGTGAGTGAGTGAGTGAGTGAGTGAGTGAGTGAGTGAGTGAGTGAGTGAGTGAGTGAGTGAGTGAGTGAGTGAGTGAGTGAGTGAGTGAGTGAGTGAGTGAGGCAGGCAGGCAGGCAGGCAAGTAGGCTGGATGGCAGGATGGCAACAGGCAAACAACCAAGCTTGCAAGCAAGTTTGTGAGCAAACAAGAAAGCAAGTAAATAATAAATAAAAACTAAACATGTACAACTTATTTTGGTTTCCGATCACACTGCTTTCGCTGAACGTTTGCGATAATGTTAACCGATCCGTGAAGGTATGAATAACTAACTTTTAGTATGCAATGTCTATATCGATACACACATCTTTGTAAAGGCTTATGCACTGCCTCATTTAAAATGACAATTACTGTATATTGATATTCAAGAGTGTGAGTATCTTTTATCTAGTGTTTAAACTGTGGAAAAAGATTATAGGTTACGCATGCGCAATTAATTTCCTTCTATATTACATATAAAATAGTTGAAGTTCGATATCAATTTTTACCATGTTCAAGCGCATACCCACTATATCATCATACATCATTGGAAAGATAAATGCATAATCTTTTGAAAAAAATGCATGTCATTAAATTCTATGTGTGCTAACTCAAAATATTTACCTTAGAGTAGGCAAACCGGTTTTGACAGCTGTGCAGACAACCATTTTGGGCTCAAATAGTATGACCTACTTTCAAAGCCGGGAACCATCAACACAAAAAGTAGAGCACAAAAATGGCTTTTTTTCTTATTGCTTACAAATATACCTTCAAGTTGATACCAAAACTAACCATTTGCAATGTATTTTACAAATCCTAGGCAGCATGCACTCAACAATGTGTGCTAAGTTTCAAAATGCTGCATGTAACCCTAAAAACAGGAGTTCCGGTTTGGGGTTATGTGACCTATACAATCTGTAGCAAGTTTTAAATGCGCAGTTAATGATAGTAGCTATGGAATGATACATATAAAACTTTAGTAATGTTATGACAAAACTTAAATTGCATACGATAATACCCTATGATAAACTTTTACGAGTAATCCAATAACATTATATACTATAAATACCCGAACGAAATCAACTCGTTTTCAAGTCTCACAAATCTGAAACGAAAATTGCATCACTATGGTTACTTAATTATACATAATAATCTTTATACAAGGCCACATAAGTGTCCGTAAATAAGTCAATTTTAATTATATTTATTATTGATGAACTATTTTTGCAAAATATAGATATTGTATTGTTACGTCACTTAATATAAGATCGGTATTGATGAAAATTTTGTTTGCTCTGTTGTCTTACTTTTATCCTATGAAATATTTCCAGTGTGTGTCTGAATACCCCAACGCCCCCCCCCCCCCCGCCCCCCCCCCCCCCCCCCCCCACACACATCTGTATTTGAAGTAAGAAACGTCGTTTCTTATAACCAATGTGCGTTGAGCTAAGGGCTGAGATTCCTTTTCCATTTTGTATTATGTAAACGGAAATAACCAGAATAGCATAATATATTAAACAGAAACTTATAAACAAAGATAGCATTTTATGAAGCCCTGAATGGACATTATGCTATTATCATGTTATTAAATGCATATGTTTGTAGTAACATACATGTAAATCATATATTAATATATTCACGTAAAGTTCGCAGTTGCAAAAAATACTTACTATGTACTTTTGAAAAACGCATATGGTCTACTTTAACAAACTCAAGGTTTCGTTTCAAATATACGCCCGTTTGACGTAAATCAGTTAAGGCTTGTACTTTTCGTTAACAAAGAACAGTGCTTTCAAATGTTAATAGTTTATGTATCGGGAGGCATTTCTCACAACTGCAATCGTAACCATGCTCGATATTCGTCCGAGTTGAACATTTTCGCAATTGTTGCTTATATATTTATATTATATTATTATATTATTTATTTGTATTTGTAGTTTTTCATTAAACCGGACCCTGGTGTGTTTAAACATTGGATTGTCTTGATATAACACACAATACTATACTATATCAAATGTTTTAAGGCTCGGCCTAATTATGAGCAACATTAACAGTAAAAGCTGACCCTTACTCATATAGTGGATTGTCTACCGTAAACTTATAACAAACATATACCAGCTTTGCGTGCGCATCGATGCATTTACATGTATAGCTGCATTGTTTTGCGAATAAGCTGAAGATCGTGGGTATACATTATGGATTGCTTAAATAGTTGGATTTTATTTATATAAAAGAGTGTGCGAACTATTCGGTGCTTAGCTTTCATATTTACATAGTATCAAATGAAATTTAATTGTCAACCACATTAGCCGTTGTATACACACTTAATTATTGTTTTAGTTATTTCTGAACTTCATCTTGTTTTTTATTTATTTTTAAGTAAATATAAGTTATATTCTATTTTGATATGAACACAACACATAACATAATACAGAGGATTTTTACCGCTATAATTTTAATAATCTTGAACGTTAGTATGCTCTCAAATCTTCATTTATTTACCAATAAGACGGAAAAAGCAGGTTTCATTTAAGGAACTTTTGTTGTTTTTTATTTAGAAAGAAACATTGTCTTTGAGTTACTTGTTTAATAACATATCAACTGACCTACAGAAGACAATGACTCGGACCATGTGAAATTTAGACAGTGCAACAAATATTATGGATATGCTAACGGAAATGGATGGAGAAAACGTATAATTATTGTGCTGCAAAGATAAACACTATTGTTTAATCAGTAAACATTACGAGTAATAATCGTTTTTTATCACCGGCAATGATATCAAACAAGTGTGTGAAAGATCAAATGTCAACCTTATATCATTCGCTAGAATTTTCTGAATCTTGATAATTTCACCTTCCGTGATAGCGGTCACAAAATGTACATATGACGATGAGATTTTGATCCGTGAATTTAATTCAAATCATGCATGCATATGTCAGCAGAAAATTAGTTGATAATTCTTTACACGAGAAATAAAGTATTCATAACTCCCCATTAAAATAAACACCATGAACTGTTTTGCACGTAAATTTTTTAACCAGAGCTCGGACTTGATGAGATGACAAACCCATTCAATCTTTTCCTGTTCCATATGTCTCACATTGTGGCTATTTATAGATTGGCTTAACATGTGCTTTGTACGCAAGCATACCTGTTGTTTTTATGTATATTTGCCATTGTCAATTTAATACCGTAATATATTTCGATCAATCACAAAAAAGAAAACACTCTTTATTTAAAAAAAAAACAAATATAAGAATACATATTAAGTTTTTATATGACATGATAGTTCTACCTTTGGTTAAATAAACGGCTTGACGTTACAATCTCCCTTAGTTGTTAAAAGCTAATCTCTAAAGCTGTCAAGCTCGTGACATTGAGCACTTTTTTATTCAGTAAAACGAATTTAACGAAACGCTGCATTGGATTGATAACTGACGGATTGTATTTATATACGGTACACTGATTTTAAATGTTAACATTAAATTAATCCAAATTTAATAACAAACTATCGAGGATTGAAAGGCAAAAAGCAGTCCATATGTACATGTACAAGCTGTTGTGTAAAGGTCAGCTATTGAATAAACAAAAAGTTTAGTCGCCGGCTCGTAATTGCTTCCATACAATGATTTAACTGTATGATAAATTTGTATTTCAGTGAATAAAACACCCTTATTTCTACGCTCATCGCTGAATTAAACCGTTGCAAGTATTAAAATGCATATTTGCTTCACAGAAAAACACGCGATTACATTATCACATGATATCAATCAGAAAACGTGCTATCGCGTTAACAAGTATATCAGCAGATATTGTTGGTAAAAGTGTGTGCCACATGTTTAAAGTCCGTTAATTAATTTTAACGGGAATACGTTTGTTTTGCTGACGTCGTTTGCAGAGGACCTGTACTAAAACATAATGTTTGCAATTATTCTATATACGCATGTCTTTACAAAAACACAATCTGTTGGTGTACTCATACATCTAATATTTGTAGTGTCAACACTGAACATCTACAGTCGGTAAATCGGGAAAAAACATACAATTGAACAACAATGAACGGTCGTTGATATTTATCTGATATCAAACTGTTGAGATTTGGTTTAACATCGTCGCATTAGTAATAAGTATATCGCATACCCACATCTGTGCAATTTTAGAGCGCATAACTATCTGTATTGTTAAACGCATATGCGATTCTATAATTATCATTTTAAATCGTGCATAAATCATTTGAAGCAGTCAGCAAATCTTTAATAATATATTTAAGTAATAAATGAAAGCATTGAACACGAAGTACTCAGATGATTTCCCGGATGGCGTCAGTCGTTCATCAATCCTTTATGTAAGCAAATGTTTTGACATAGAGTATATTGTTGTCATTGACCTTGACACGTAGGTTCATTAGGTCACGGAAGCTTTAAGAATAATGAGCCCAAGTATAATCACGAAAATGATAAAAGGGGATTGATATTCTAATAAAACTGCCAAAAGGCCCTCCACAATACGTTATAGTACGAGCATTTTTCTTCTGTGGACGACAACTATCAGCGAAAACGAACTGCAAAACTGCTTCAGAAAATAACTTCCTATGTATACTGCTTTTATACTTAAACGGTAATCGCATCATTGCACACATTTCATTTATTTGTAAATAACACAGCTTACCGGAAGTAATTTTATGTTTTAAATATCGTCATGTAATTAATTGAACAAAATACTTACAATTAACCCCACACGCTTTTGTTTGAAATAATATATCGATATCTTACCATATATCGATACAATATTCAGCGCTATTGCAACTCGGATTGAAAAGACAAATTTAAAGGTATTTTATCAACTTCAAACAATTTTGTCGAGTGAGTATTTAAGTAAACACCCTTTTGTGGATAAGTATCTTATTTGTTAAATTAAAAAACACTTCATTATTGTGGAATTATATGTTGTTGGATTGTTGTTGTTTTACAAAATCAAACCATCCAAACAATTTTTATTGACTTTTACTTTTTACTATCGGACTAGAGTATGCGTGAGATTTGCAGCATGCCGTATTAGTTTGTCTACAAGTTTCTTATAATAGTATAATAATTTAAATAGCTAAATGCATTTTTTGTTCGCGTAAAGGTGTCTGTGCAGTGACTTCTATATTGATAAATGTCAACACCGTTTCTGTTTGAGTACCGGTTTTTCTACTTTAATATATTCCATGTATATTGACTCTGGCTAGGCTACCACCAATCGGTGACAATCCCCACCCAGCAAGGCCTTCGGTTGCGGATAAAGGATCGCCTCTTTATATAAGAGCTAGATGTAAGATAAAGTATTCCTTCTGGGAAAATTAAAAGCTCTGGACCAACTGACGGTGTTCGGGGAAATGAAAGGTTGTCGTAATAACCCTCCATGAAACGTATCAATATGTATCACGACACATTGGCAATGTGATCAAGAGGAGTGGTATCACCTTGAGCCAAAGGGTATTGTTCGCTGAATACACTCTCTTCCTGTGCATTTAAGCTCGGGAAAAGGTAACGCGGTCAGAAACCCTAAATACTAAAGACGGAGATACCAGGCTGGTCCCATTCCGGTCTCTAGCAATGCATTGTGCCGACCAACATAACCAAACACTTTACACTCGGAGTTTTAGACGACGTGAATGGTTCTCGCCCCGAAAGTTCTACCAGGCTCCATCAGTCAGGTGTTGTGCAGAGCTCTGACTTCACCTAGACTAACCGGTCAACAAGCTACTGATTGTCATTTTAAAAATCACGTGGAGTTAGGGGCGGGTCAGGAGAGCTGATGGAAGAAATCCAATCACGATCCGAGAGAAAGAGTACCCTAGTATCAATATCATGCACAAGAATGCTTGCCGAGTGAGAAACAAGAATACAGAGAAAAAGAAAACTCTTTATAGATATTGACAGCATCTGCTGCCTGCAGGCGAGACACATAGTAAAACGGAAGCCCTTCAAGATCGGAGGGTAGCAGTTGTTATTAAGCAAGGACAAAAGAAGTAATGAGGTAGAACTCTGGTCGCAATCAATCTACGAACTACGAGAAGAAGAAAGACTGCATCCTCTCTTGGGATAATTCCAAGAATAAAGGACTAGAGCTGTTAAACTAATACGATCCGAACGAGAAGATGCTTTCACTGAAAAACTATTATTTTCGTATCGATTTACAATCGAGGAGCCAATCCCAGATTTAGGGCATATGACATTGCTGAAAAAGCAAAAGGGATAGAAGCGTGAGAAGACGGGAAACATATTGTTTCAGCGACCCCTTGACAAGCGCACATTCTGCCTCCGCCGCTGGCAGTCTGTCACCCCAGAACTGATACTGTAAACAAATGATGTGATTATAAATACCATTAGACCTTTTTGGCCACGGTATGAGAAAGAAACAATCGAGCAGTTCCCTTTTCCTCTCTGTGACACTACCAACTCAACTTCTTATTCGCCTCGATATGGAAATGGGCCAAATTGACGCAATACAGAGAAGAAAGAAACATCAACAACGTAATGCATAACACAAACATCATCAATGCTGCTAAAGAAACAACATCTAAACAGGTCGGGAAAAACAACTCCCCAAGCCTTGAATGCTAAGAGAAATAGGGATCAAAAGAAAAGGATCAGACGATAACCATTGAAAAAGAATTAGTAACTTTTTACAGAGAGGACAACCGCAAATGCTCTGGCAAAAACATTAACATAGAACAGTTCACCTCATTAAGGGCACAATATAGAGAGGTCGGCACAAAGAAAGAGAGAAGATTTGCACAGACCAAACCGCGCACAAAGCCATTACAAACGATCTCTTACACTTGAAGAAATGACTAACGTTATGAAACAAATGAAGAACAGGCAATCCATTTGCTCTTCTAACATCACCAAATACATATAAAAAAAATATCGATAATACAGGCATCCAGATCGATCCTACCGGTTTCGGAAGATACAGGAGCAGGGGAGACCATTGAACACACGAAGCCAATAATTCCAAAGACACAAGCCATAAACATAGGTTATTTTTATCTCAAAGGGTACTGAATGGAATCGTTTTGTCATTTACCCAGTGCATTCCTTTTATCAACAACATTATACTAGAAGTACCTTTAGGAGTACAAGCAGTCCTGTATTGTTTGTACATATCCAACAAAGTTCATCTGTTAAACTAGCCTATGATAACACTCCGCTATAGTACGAGGACCAATTTGCTTACTTGAGGTCACATTCGACAATAGAATCACATGAACTTAATTGGTACAGAGCGCAAATTGAAAAGTCAGAATTTCACTCATTTTAATAAAATTAAATAATTATTAAGGGATGCCACTTTTTCCTGGTTGCGAAATATCGATTATGATAGTCCGCCCTTTTAGCGCCTTTTCAGTCGTTAGAATACAATGACCTGCAAATGACCCAGTTTATAGCCGGTTATAGTGCAATAATCCTACATCTGCTAAACACGAACACGAGATTAGCCCACGAGGAAATCAAGAGTCGTATCAAACATTTACGTTCACTCATGTGCTTCGCTCATGTTTATCAGTGGAAATGTATTCTAAATATTCATTAGGAGATTTTAATCGATATTGAACGTGGAAATAGAAGCTGGAACGACAGCTTCGCTGATATTGAAAGCCTAAATCTGTTGTTGGATCGTACCAGTACTAATTCGACGACCCGTATGATAACGACGAGCACCTCGTTCGAAAAACGTGCTTTGTTTTGCTCGAAGTTTCAAATGGGCGAATGTTCCAAGACGTCTCCTCATGCAGCACGAATCGGCGCGGAAATACGAACTGTCAAACATGTTTGTGCTACTTGATTTCTGAAGAAAAAGATGTTTCGCGATCACCCGGAATCTTCTTCCTCATGTCCAAACAGGAAGGACTGACTAACATTTGAAGATTTGACCGGGCTCAGGACATCTCCAGGATTTGCATATGGTAAAGAGTGTATTGATTATTCGTCACAGGCGTCATCGTCAGTCGCTCCGTCTTCACACGTGTCATCGTCAGTTACACCGTCTTCACACTTGTCATCGTCTGTCGCTCTGTCTTAATACGTGTCATCGTAAGTCGCTCCGTCTTCATACGTGTCATCGTCAGTCTCTCCGTCTTCACACGTGCCATCGTCAGTCGCTCCGTCTTTACACGTGACATCGTCAGTCACTTCGTATGCACACGTGACATCGTACGTCACTCCGTTTTTACCCGTGGCATCGTCAGTCGCTACGTCCTCACACGTGTTATTGTAAAATACTTATTCGTCACCCAAGGGCTCGTTCATACATGCGTCGTCGTCTCTCGTCCCTAGGGGCTGCTCGTTAATACACTGCAATGAAAATGATGCGGGTAAAACGGAAGTTGGAGATGCTGTTTTCAGTCCAAGAGGTCAAGAGAACGACAATATCGGTCGTTTACATGACATT
This sequence comes from Dreissena polymorpha, assembly GCF_020536995.1. Taxonomy (NCBI): domain Eukaryota; kingdom Metazoa; phylum Mollusca; class Bivalvia; order Myida; family Dreissenidae; genus Dreissena; species Dreissena polymorpha. Next base: position 113,349,870 of record NC_068355.1, read on the forward strand.
GTTTATAAGTATGGTGTTCCGAATTTTAAAGGAGTGAGAATACTGTAGTGTTTTCACCGGTTAGCTATTCGTTGGTTTTACAACAATTATCACAACCGCTAGCAAAGATAATATACTAGATTACTCACATGGGCATCGACTGGAATCTACGTCAGGATGGCACAAATCGTCCTCGTCGTCTTCGAGGGAACTCGTCGGCTCGTCTCGTCGGCTCGTCTCGTCGGCTCGTCGGTTGCACGTCACAGAATGGAACTTAAACCTTCTGGGAATGGCCCTCCAGAGAAATACGTGTCATTGACACAATCACGGGCAAACACTTACAACTCACAGACTCACATACACATATACTTCTGGGAATACACTTCCAGGGAAATACGTGTCATTGACACAATCACAGGCAACTCACAGACTCACATACACATATACTTCTAGGAATAGACTTCCTGGGAAATACGTGTCATTGACACAATCACAGGCAACTCACAGACTCACATACACAGTCACAGACTCACTTATATCTTCTGGGAATGGCCTTCCAGGTGAATACGTATTGAACACACATAAAATACAATATAATACAATACACACAGGCTCACAGCTAGACACTGGCTAACATACACAGGCTAAACCCCCTGGAACTACTTACGTACTCAGGGTTACACGCACAGGTTCACAGTACAGGCTCACAGTTACAGACACACATATACAATACAATACCATATAAGATATACAGGCTCACAATTTCTCACACAATACTCATATTGGGACATAGGCACATAAACACATCTACTCACTTCAACGTCCCGTGCACAAGAGACCGTACTATCTCGTGCTGCCCAGCATGCACTATACCTGATTTGTCGCTGGTTCCCAGTCACGAGGTATGTGCGCGTTTTATAGGCCGGGCCCATGCACAACACTCCTCCCACTTTTCTCCTTTTGGGACGACGCCACACAGCGAAGGAATCGTACCGGCGCTACCGATGAAGTAATAGTGCCCCTCGCGTAAGCACCTTGACCTAACACCTCAAAGTTAGGTCTGCATTCCGGCCAGCTTTCGTTCGACCTCTCTTTCTGCGCAACGTCTAATATATACCACAACTAAAATTAATTCATCTCCATTTAATGTCAATAACCCCCTTTTTATAATCTTAGAATAATAACCCACAACAACTCACAATTGGTTATGCCTTGGTGCAAATAGGCTTGCTTACAAAATGCAAAGACATGATAAAAGAAAACAGTTTCAGTGAATTGCTAATTTGCAAAACTATGAAACTATACGCTTTAACCATAAAGCCATAATTAAATGAAATCAATAGTCACTGTGACTGATTTTAATTTGATGATGCATATAAGCCTAAAATTGTGTAAATACACATCTGCCAAAATATTCGCCTTCTTTTTCAAAACAAGGTCCTGTAACTCCTGTCTTTTTCTTGTCTACACAATGAATGGACAGGAGCACCCACCTTACAACCTATTTTCACAAATTTTAACAAATGACATAAATGCGACAAATACATCCGCCTTGCAGCACACATGAGAAGGCCCTCACCCCCACATGGAAATGCATAATCTACAATAAAAATCATCTTGGTTATATTATACAATCACAATTAATTCTAACTTTCTAAGGGACTGCAAATGCGCCAAAATACATATCTAAGTGGCAAAAAGGTTAAAAGTATAAGAACAAAAATAATCTTATTTTTGTCCAAGTATTATACCTATAATTGCTTTTAATGTTACAAATTCATTTTATTGACATTATCTGGAGGGAAAGACAACTAAAATAAAACAAAAACTATTGTACCCACTACACTCCTCCCACTTTTCTCCTCTTGGGCCGCCGCCCCCATGGTAATCGTACAGTCGCACCCAAGGCAGAAAGGACAGAGACTGAAATGGGACCATGATCCCCCCTCCCGCAGGCACAGGAGTGACTTCGCCTAGCGAGGTACTTAAGAACGAAAAAACAAAATAAAGTGTACATGCACCTGCAAACACCTCCGGCATTTAAAAAAAAATGAAATTGATTCATCATGACAGTTGCCGTCAAGCATGGTCACATAAAAAATTCAAAAGACCTGCAAATATTGTTTAAAAGAACAATTCCGGGAAATACCACAACCGGCCACAAACAGTATGGAGTGTGACAGTGGTCGTCCGACAATGTCACATCCGACCATAAGGGAAAAACCAGACTTCACGGGAAATAATCAAACACATCCGTGACTGTGCAAAGCACTTCTTAGCGCGGTAATACAAACATTACAGGAAGTAAAGCGCGGACGGCACAAGATAATTTGGGACGACACTTTATGCCTATTCATTAAACCCTCATTTCGCAGAGCACTGCTCAGATTAATTTCAAGTTTATAGTTCCAACAATATTGCAATAAAAGACTGGGCTTAAACTGAGACAATAGGACATATATATATTCAAAACAATCTAATCAAATTAATCAAAATGTTTAAGATAACTATTACTTTTATACTCCGCGTACTTTAGGTAATATTCATTTATTGTATGGAGGTAGTATATGTGGAGTTCTTATTAAGTATTTGGGCATACTATTATGATATAAAATATATCTCCCAGGAAACAATCATCAATCATTTATAAATGAATTCATTTAATGAACTTTGTCTTCATTCATCCAATAAAATTTTCAACATTACTCTAGAACTTAGTTTCATATGACCTATGCTTTTACTATAACTACAACTAAAGTAACTACTACTACAGCAACAACTTTTACTACTACTACTACTACTACTACTACTACTACTCCTACAGCAACAACATTTACTACTACTACTACTACTACTACTACTACTACTACTACTACTACTATTACTACTACTACTACTACTACTACTACTACTACTACTACTACTACTACTACTACTACTACTACTTCTACTGCTACTGCTACTTCTGCTGCTGCTGCTTTTTGTGTTACTACTAGAGTATACCCTTACTATAAAAACCATTTTGATACAACAATTCTATTTCAAATCTACTTTCATAACAAATACTACTACCACCAATCATAGTGTTGGCTTTAAATTGTAAAAATGCAATATTTCCAAAAAACATTGAATATGTCTCAACACAAATTTCATGATTATTTTTGTTTGAATTGATGACTAGACTATTATGTATATTTTGATAATACCTATTACTGGAGCACAAGATAAACCATTGGTTTATTGAACCCATATGTATTTTATTTTATACCCAATCAGTTAATATCCATTATTGGAAAGTAACATTATTATTCAAAACAATCCAATCAAATTAATCAAAATGTTTAAGAGAAATCTTACTTTTGTTATTCTGCGTACAACGTTATACATTAACAACACCGCGAATAGGATAGAGTTTACAGTAACTAAACATCAGAGTAGTAAAGAGGATCACAAAAATAGGTGACCATACCGCTGTTTAGTATTATGTGACTGCAACGTTACTGTAATTGTTTAAATTGGGGGCATATTGTATTTTTAATTGTTTTCCTAGTTTTACTAACAATTAACCTCGCCATTTACAATTTTAGGCGGTACAGATTTTGGAAGTTAGACGCTCTGGTGGTCGCCAACCTAATTTCCAACGCTGGGACCGCTCCCAGCGGCGAGAACTAGAGGGTCGCCACCCTCTTAAGCCACGCCTAACAGGCCTTCGAAATTCATCCTCCCTTCTTTTGTCCGGGGCAACTCGGTATCCGGATGCGCCACCCCCTCGGTGGTCACCCGCGGCGACTCCGTATCCGGTCGTACACTTCTGGCGGTCCGCCGCAGCGACATCAGCCGGACCCACATGTCCGGCGGTCGGTTTGGCCCCATCTCCAGTGGCCGACCTGGCCATCTCTCGCGCTGCCTGGCCAATTTCCCCTCCCTGGGCAACTTCTGCCGCCTCTCGGCTGGCTGCTTCCGCAGACTCCCCGTACACCCGTTGTACGCGAAATGCATCCACGCACACGGGATCCCCATGGTCTCCTTCAGTGATATTGCCAATGACCATCCCTGGATCACGGACGACATCTGGCACAGTTGGCTGCACCAAGGGAACTGCATCGTGCACGTCCTTGGCATGCTGTGGGACTCCCCTCTCGAGGTTCAAAACCTGTCCATCAAAAATAATGGTGGCCTCTGCCATATTAATGATGGCTCTGCCTGGATTTACAAAAATGTCGAACCCAAGAAGCATATCGACATCTGTCGGAGCTACATGCAAATGCTCCCGATACCAGCAGTTGCCAATCTTTAACTCAACTGGGCCTACGACAAAACTCGGCATGGAGTAGTCCCTTCCTGTCATCAACAACTTGACATCACCCAGCTTGGGAGGTGGCTGCTTCATGGCCTCATACATCCGATCAGAGATAATACTGACCTCTGCTGCCGAATCAACCACTGCGTCAACCACGATATCTCCCACCTGCACCTTCATGCAGAACTGGGACACCGAACCTGGCTGGTTTTCATGAACCACTTCCGGTCGACCCGACTGCTCATCCGCTACCACTACGGACGCTTTCTCCTCATGGTTGGCCAAGGACATGGTATTTTCAAGACAATTCCGCTGGAAATGTCCCAATCCACCACACTTAAAGCAAGATATGCCCCGCCGCGCCATACCAGGATATTCGCCCCAATTAGACCCATATCTTCCTCGCTTGGATCCCTCAGGGCGGAAATTTGAATGTTGGTATCCACTACGATACCCGTTGTTTCGCCAGTTCCCGGCGCTCCCATGGTAAACATTTGAGCCGGATCCCCTTTCGTTGGCATGTTGGTTCCGATGCCCACGTGGACCGCCGCGGCTCCAGGTGCCTTCTTGATAGGGATCCTCGGCCGCATACTCGCCATAGCATCCCTCGTCAACGTCGGGACGGAACAACGGAACCGGTCGTTTGACGCGGCGAACAGCATCCGGGGTCCCACAAGGGCTGGACAACAGCTCCACGGCACCCTGCAATTGACCAACCACCTGGCTCAACTTGTTGAGCGCCGACCCACTCACCACCTCTGGAATTGGTTCCTCGCCAACCGCGTGAACCCATCTCAAGTCCTCCTGCTCATCCATTTGGGTAGGGGCACATGCAAATTGAATGTGATGGAACATTCTAATTTTTACAATTGCCTCTCCTATCGACTTTGGTTGCTGCATGCTCACCTGCAGGCCTGCTTCTCTGTCATGTAGCCCATAGCAAAACTTTGCCACTGCCTGCTCGGTGGCGTATGTTTGGGGCAGATCTCGGAATGCCTTAGTGGCCAGCGTGAGTACGCGATCTGACCACTCATCCAATGATTCTCCTACCGCCTGAGAAATCGCCTGGAAACGCCCTTGCGCAGTAGCAGGGAGCTCTTTGGCGTCGAAACGCTCTTCCAGACGATGCAGTAACTCCTTATAAGGGACAGTTTCCCTGCCTTCAGTTATTACTGCATAGAAATCTGACGCTTTTCCCACCAAACACCAAACCAACCCATCGGCGCGCTCATCATCTGACCATTTGTGCAATTTGGCATAGCGCTCAAACTTGCCCCGGAAAACTGGCCAATTGCTACGACCGTCAAAATGCAAGTTTTTAGGTATCCGGGTAATCACATCCCGATTACTCGGAGTAGCAGGGTTTTGTGTAGTTGCATGCAGGAGTGCAACAGGAAGGCTCGGTATTACAGGCTGGTTGATGAGCGCCAGAGTAGCCTGCTGATTGGGTATGCTAGGTTGGTTTATGGGCACTGGATTAGCAGGCTGATTTTGTACCGGATGGTTAATTGGTACCAACGTGGCAGGCTGATTGTACATGCTAGGTTGGTTGATAGGTATCTGGTTAGCAGGCTGATTTTGTACCGGATGGTTAATGGGTACCAACGTAGCAGGCTGATTGTACATGCTAGGCTGGTTTATCGGTACCTGGGGTTTTGTAAACAGGGGCAATGGTTCCCTCATTCTAACCTGAAGCTCCTCCCAGCAAGCCGTGATATCCGCCTCCAAGTCGGATATCTGGGAAGCAAGCTCGGCCTTTACCCGATCCTGAGCATCGGGCCCCTCCTTTTGGACAGGCATACCTACCCCCCACCTTTCGTGTGAGTCAACTGATCCACCTAATAACAACCGCCCCATCCCCTCATCATGGGTTTCATCCCCTTCCCCAAAGGCCTCAGCCAACAACATTGGGTTAGGACGGAAGTCCAACAACCGCATATCCTCTCGATCCAGAGGCCGCCGAATAATTATTCCCAATGAGTCTGGGGACAGGTTCACCGCAATTTCCCTAAAACCTACAATTCCCTTAGCCAATTTTGGCCCCACCCCCGGAATAGATGTCAATATGTGGGGAGGGTCAAAATTAACTATTAATTGTGGCCCCGGTGAGCGACTCTTGCTGTCTACGCAACTCATCATTGCCAATTTATTTAATTAAAATTAAAAAATACTTCGAAACAATAAAATTCCAATCAGCGTAAAACTGGACGACAATTAACATAAAATTGCTCACTAATAAACGATAAATAAAATCGCTACCGCTGTTGTTACTATAAATAATTAATCAAAAACTGCAAATAAAAAACACGTCGCTTTAACTTTACGTTAAGCACCAATGTCCCGGGACACAGTTTACATTCGCAATAACACTGCTCTAAAAAGAATTATATATAGACAAAACTCGTGCCCGTAAACTTCTATTTCCTCGGACTTTACCGATACAAAGCAGTCAACCGAACACGTTTATTATGAACTGCTGTGCACAGAATTCGCGCCAACTAATCACGCGAAAATTGCCAATAAAAAAACACGTGGCCGTCCGTTGATTACACAGGCAATGAAATTGTTACAAACAGCATTGGACAATCACGTTTTTAAAAAAATATTTCGCCAACTGATAACACGGCCGGCGAATGCGAACAATGAAGAAAAACGATGTCGTCTGTTTTTACACACGACTAAAAATAGACGAAAAATGCGTGCAACTGTTAAATTATAGAAATAACGTTTTAAAACGAACACAGAACTTTAAATTAAATTCGATTCGACGGTGTAAACTAAATTTCACGATGCCGATTTATTTGCAACAAAGTTATATATAGAACTAGCCTCACCGTTAAAACACAATTACACAAACCCCACCCGTACTAGCATTATAGTGTTTTCACCGGTTAGCTATTCGTTGGTTTTACAACAATTATCACAACCGCTAGCAAAGATAATATACTAGATTACTCACATGGGCATCGACTGGAATCTACGTCAGGATGGCACAAATCGTCCTCGTCGTCTTCGAGGGAACTCGTCGGCTCGTCTCGTCGGCTCGTCGGTTGCACGTCACAGAATGGAACTTATACCTTCTGGGAATGGCCCTCCAGAGAAATACGTGTCATTGACACAATCACGGGCAAACACTTACAACTCACAGACTCACATACACATATACTTCTGGGAATACACTTCCAGGGAAATACGTGTCATTGACACAATCACAGGCAACTCACAGACTCACATACACATATACTTCTAAGAATAGACTTCCAGGGAAATACGTGTCATTGACACAATCACAGGCAACTCACAGACTCACATACACAGTCAAAGACTCACTTATATCTTCTGGGAATGGCCTTCCAGGTAAATACGTGTTGAACACACATAAAATACAATATAATACAATACACACAGGCTCACAGCTAGACACTGGCTAACATACACAGGCTAAACCCTCTGGAACTACTTACGTACTCAGGGTTACACGCACAGGTTCACAGTACAGGCTCACAGTTACAGACACACATATACAATACAATACCATATAAGATATACAGGCTCACAATTTCTCACACAATACTCACATTGGGACATAGGCACATAAACACATCTACTCACTTCAACGTCCCGTGCACAAGAGACCGTACTATCTCGTGCTGCCCAGCATGCACTATACCGATTTGTCGCTGGTTCCCAGTCACGAGGTATGTGTGCGTTTTATAGGCCGGGCCCATGCACAACAATACCGTTACGTTCTGACTGGAATATTTTTTACTTAAGATCGGTGCTGGTCGATTATGAAGATTATGAGATATGTGACTTCCTCGAGTATGGTTTTCCGATAGGGTATTGCAACAATACACCTCCAGTTTCTGACGGTATAAATCATAAAGGAGCTTTCAATTTCCTACAAGATGTTGATACGTTCATAAAAACAGAATTAGATCATAGAGCTATGATTGGTCCATTTGACATGGATCCGTGGTGTTGTGAGCTAACGGTTTCGCCACTTAACACCGTACCTAAGGATGAAACTAGAAGAAGAGTGATTGTTGATTTAAGTTGACAATTATATACCTCTGTTAACTGTGGAATACCTAAAGACTTATACCTAGATGAGGAAATTAAACTGACGTTTCCTACCGTTGATTCACTTGTAAAAAATGTTCTTCTCCACGGTCCTGGAGCGTTTATGTTTACAACAGATTTATCCCGCGCATACCGACAAATGTACGTCGACCCCGGCGATATTTACTTACTTGCTGTGAATTGGCGCGGAAAAATTAAATTGACTGTGCCTATCCGTTCGGCTTACGTTCATCGGCTTTATATGTCAAAGGGTTACGTCGATGATCCGGTACATCTTATCACGACTGAACGTAGAATGCGTAAACTACATAGACTACTTCGGTGGAGCTGATTCTCCGAACCGAGCTTTCTCGTCGTTCCGTGTTGTTTGCGACACACTACGCTTGGTCTGCGCTCAGGAAAACGTAAAGAAAATCTGCCCTCCTTCAACCTTCATGGTGTTCTTAGGACTCTTGTTGGATTCTGAATGTCTTGAGTTACGGATAACACCCGAACGTTTGGAAGAAATAAGAAGGCTACTTCCGGTATGGGTACGCAGGCGCTCGGTGTCAAAGCGTCAACTGCAGTTTCTTCTCGGGAAACTCCAGTGTATCGGTAAATGTGTAAAAACAAATCATGTTTTCATTTCTCGCATATTAACGTTATTGCGATGGTAAAACGAAACGAGTATAAAATCATTCTGAATCGAGAATTTAAGAAAGACATAAAGAAGTTGATAAAGTTTGTCCTTGCAAAAACTTGCGATTGGCCAAATGCTGATGAAGTGTTCTCATCCGATGCATGCCTTTCCGAATGTGGTGCGATAAATAAAAGAGGTGACTATTTCCATGCGATGTTTCTAGACTTTGTGCTCCAAAAGTGTTCACATATAGCACAATTTGAATGTTATAGTGTTGTTGTGGCGTTGAAGTTGTGGTCACATACTTGGACAGGTTAACGAATTTTAATATTTTGTGACAATGAAGCTGTATGCATAGTGTTGAAATCTGAAAAGACCAGTGACCCCGTATTGCAGACATGTCTTCGGGAGTTTGTTTTTTGGCATGTACGCGCGAGTTTGAACTGCGTGCCGTGCATCTGTCATCAGGCAGCAAAAGACTGGCGGATCTTCTTAGCCGATAGCTTCTAGACTTGAAGTATGCTACACTGTTTCAGGAAGAAGCCTGTAGAAATGGGTATATGGGAATTGTGATCAATGAGTCGTTGTTTAGATTTGAGAATGACTGGTGACAGTGATTTCAAAGTAGCACATGTAGACTGTTGACTTACATGAGAACTCTACTTATCATCTGATTAACGTTCACATAGACATAGTGTTTTTGTTTATTTTGTTTATTTGTTTGCTTTTGCTATAATATTTAGACAGTTAATGCTATTAAGCTTGAGCAGATTAACTGAAAAGCTCCAAACAAATCTAATATATGTGTATATGAAATGTTGCATGCATTTATAATCTTGTGTTATTTCTGTGAATTGTCTATTAAGTATGATAACTCATATTTGATGTGTATACGTGTTGAGTTAGTTTTATCAGAAACGGAAGTGGAACGATGTAAGGAACTAACTGTTCTTCGCCACCAGTTAAGTCGTACGCAGAAATCAGCTTTCGTACTTGGAACTTATTGGAATTTAAAGACTCAAATACGTTCCTTTTTGTTATTTTGTGAATATCATACTCTGCAAGAATGCCCGGTATATATCGTTACCATCTGTTTATATGCGCAATTTTTGAGTCGAAGTATGAAATCTCTTCAAAGCATTACAACTTATATCAATGGTATTCGCATTTATTTCGCCTTTAGAGGCGTTGAATTCCCTGACATTCCCGATATTTCTTTATAATTGACGTACAGTGGTCTAGGAAAATCACTTTTTCATTCGTCTAAGCAAGCGCTTCCTAAGACGCCATAGATTTTGTTAAAAACTTATTGTGTTTTAAATTTAGATTCTCCGTTTCATGCGACACTTTAGTGTTTGTTTTTGTTTGCATTCTTCATGATATGCAGGAAGTCTAGCATAGTTCCCCGTCATGTAATTAGTTTTGATCCCACCAACAACTTGTGTAGAACTGATGTAACTGTTACTGATTTTGGACTTCTTGTTTTGCTGAAATTCGCGAAGACCAATCAATTCGGAGACAACGTTTTTATTCCACTTTGTAGAAATAAATCTTCGCCTTTGTGACCTGTTAAAGCATTTCAGCGAATGAGACAGCTAGTTCCCGTGGCAAGCACCAGCCCTTTGTTTTGCATTGAAAAAGATAAAAAGGAAGTCCCGTTGGACGCAAACGGGGTGACAGAAGCGTTTCGACGCACCATGTCCCTCATTTCAGTTCCAAACTCGCATGATTACACCATGCACTCTTTCCTCCGTGGTGGCGCTTCGTTTTATTTTAAATGTGGCGTGCCAGGGGAACTCATTCAACTGTTTGGTAATTGGAAGTCTGACTTTTATTTGCGTTATTTGAGATTTTCTTTGACAACCATGATTGCACAAAAGGTTGCACAGTCTTTGTAATTATTTTTGGCCGCTGTTTTTGGACGTTTTTTGGTTGTTTTTGACTTATTTAATGCATTTGTGCTTATATTATGTTGTTTTTTTGTTTGAAGGACAGTCAAAAAATGTATTCGGCCAAAATAAAATAATTTATTTAAACTTGTGTTTTTTTATTATTCTCTTTCTGACCGCAATAATTTCACTAATTTTAATAAAATAAAATAATTATTATGGGAGGCCACTCTTTCCCGGTTGCGAAATCTCAATTATGTAAGTCCGCCCTTTTGGCGCCTTTTCAGTCGTTAGTAAGTATTTATCCAGAGCGGACGTTTGTTTTAAACCCTCCCCCTTATCAGTTTAAGTGATTTGGTTTGTGAACTGCATATTAGAAAAAAAAATGCTATTATATCATGCAGGTTAATTATGTTTGCTAGTATTAAGTTATGTTTATTATCTTGGTGCATAATATATTAATATTTCACAGTTATGAAATTGTAATGTTACTTTATGTTAATGTAGCTTCATATTTTATTTATTTTTATGTTAAGGGATGTTTTTGCCTGTCTTTGACTTGTCTAATACGTTTGTGTTTATGTTATGTTTTTTATTTGAAGTACAGCCAATAAATGTATTCGCCCAAAATTAAATAATTAATTTAAACATGTGTTTGTTTATTCTCTTTCTTACCGCAATAATTAAATATGACAACATCAAAAAGAGGGCTATAACACGATTGGGGGCTAACAAAAGAATTCCAAAGACGGTATTCACGGTTCGAAACACCTAGAATACAGCTCCAACTCCTGAATGGCGGATGCCAATCTAACCAATAGATTCGGGGCAGAGTAAAAAACCAGAACTTGGGGATAAGTTTTCTTTAGAAAAGGAAGTACTTCAAATCCATGAAGAACCTGACGGGGCCAGATTTCGAAAAGAGTACAAGATGCAAAGTATAGTGAACAGCCTCAAAGTTTGAAGGCTGAAAAGATTTAGTAATATAACAGAAAAGTAAACAATTTTGTGAAAGCATATTGATTACTTTCCAACAGAGATAGAGCCCCTGAGCCGCACTGACGAAAAAAAAAACATTATTAAAAGATCAAAGGGAAAGTTTTAAAAATAAACACACATCTATTAAACTAATGATATGCTTTACTTGATTTTTAATTAACATGGATTGTTTTAAAATCCATGATATGTTTGGCCGATACAAAGCTCAAATTTGACCGTAAACGCAAATCTGTATATGTAACATGACTTTTGGATTGCAGGGGCAGTGTGTGTCGCCATTGGGCGCACCAATAATAAAACATAAGCATTTTAGTCAACCCTACAGCACATATTTTTCAATTGTATTGTTTTAAGTTATTTTATTTAACATGTTGCAAAATAACCTATCTACGACCGATAATACAAAATGCGTAGATGCGCATATTGATATGTTTTGTGTGCTGGTCACTGTCGCTTACAATATAAAATAACAACTGGAGAAGCCTTTTGTAAGAATGAGGGTATTTTGATGAACTGTTGTTTTCACGTATCGTCAAATTAGAGAAAAAAATATATTGCTATTGTGGCCCGTACAAATCACTTTATAAAAATTTACTTGCGATGTCACCTTTCTTTCTGTTTTAGTATGCGCTCCAACTATATGTGTTTTATTTAGCATGTACCAGTAAATATTGCAAATTAAAACATTGGCTTCATCAGTAAAAGAGATATGCTAAAAATAGATACATGATAATGACGATACTTTAAGTGTATGTCTTATTTACTATTTGGGTATTGTTGTGTTTTGATAGTTAATCATCGTTTTCTGCATTGGTGTACTGCCATGGTCGTCTGAATTGATTAACTTCCTTGTTTGCCTATCTTGGTTGTCTGTTTTCATTTTCCCGCTTGTCCGTCTTGATTGTCTGTCCTGGTTTACAATCTTCGTTTCCTTTATTGGATGACTATCCTAGTCGTCTTCCAAAGTCGTCTGTCTTGATTGACTATCTTGCTCGACAATAACGGTTTTCTTTCTTGGTTTACCATCTTACTTGACTATCTGTGCTGTCTCTCTTGCTGTCTTAGTTGTCAGTGTATTGTTGACTGTGTTGCTTAACTTTATTGTTTGCAAAGCCGGGTTTCCTTTGTTTTCTTTGTAGACTGACTATATTCGCAGACTGTCATGGCTGGCTATATTAAGCTGAATGAATTAGTTGTGCGTCTATGGTATTTTTAGAATCTCAGAGTGTCAAAACATTGTTTTATATACGTAGACAGTTGTATCCCTTATTATATGCCTTTCTGAGTTTTGCCATTGCATAATTTTAAGAAGTTTTTGGACTGTTTAAGTTTGTTTAAGAATATACTTTCACAAATATATTCTCAAATATTCAGGAATAGGAAGAAACACTGGTAAGAATGTTGCAAGTACGACACATTTACAAAACACCAATTAGGCTATCAAAGCAGGTAATATTACAATTGTTTGTCATTTAGTACTTAAAAGAATTGGCAGCAAAATTTAACAACCAGGTAACAATATTAGGAAACTTTAATTGATTCAATAAAACATTATCAGATTTCATACAGATATCAGTGGGCGTCAAACAGGGAGACCCCTGCACAATTTTACCCTTTTTTACTTTCATTCACGATAAAATCGACTACAACAAATAAGATAGAATCACAATCGATGAAAGAAAAATTAAAACCAGGTATAAATATTAGGAAACCTTAATTAATTCAATAAAACAGTATCAGATTTCATACAGATATCAGTGGGCGTCAAACAGGGAGACCCCTGCCCAATTTTACCCTTTTTTACTTTCGTTCACGATGAAATCGACTACAACATATAAGATAGAATCACAATAGATGAAACTAAATTATTCCATTTTTTATTCGCCGATGACCATGTTTTGTTTTTAAAATCACCAAAATCCATCCGGCCATTGTTACAATATATTGTCAAATACTGTTACCGAATGGATTTGAATGTAATAAAAGTAAAACGAAATAACTTATATCCTACAAGAGATGTGTTTGTCATAAAAACAATGCCCCTATTGCGCCGCTTTGAAGCCAAAAATTTGACCTTTGACCTTGCACGATGACCTCGACCCTTTAGCCACTCAAAACGTGCAGCTCCATGAAATGCACATGCATGCCAAATATCAAGCTGCTATCTTCAATATTCAAAAGGTTATGACCAAACTTTAACGAAGGTTAAAGTTTAAGAAACGAAAAAAAACAATTCTATTTGACCTTTGACCTTGAAGGATGACCTTGACCTTGACTTTTCACCTCTCAAAATGTGCATCTCCATGAGATGCACATGCGTGCCAAATATGAAGTTGCTATCTTCAATATTTCAAAAGTTATAAAATTTTAACCAAGGTTAAAGGTTTGTGACACACACATACAATGACTGACTGACACAATGACAGACAACAGACAGACAGGCCAAAAACAATATACCCCCGATCTTTCGATCCGGGGGCATAAAAAGGATCAAGAAACACTAATCGTACATTTCCATCATACAACGAAACAACGAAGTATACGAAACAGTTTAAATACCTTTAAAAAAACGGCAATTTTTATTTTACTCAAAAATCAAGTATCTAACGCTCTGCATTGCTTGATTTAATGTTCGATCAATACAATTTTGACACACAGGAAAACAATTAAATCATTCGATAAAATGTTGTTGTTCGTGCTTAACTATTCGTAAAGATAATATTTACTATACATATTACATCGAAAAAGGATCAAGAAACACTAAGCGTGCATTTCCATCATAGAACAACTACTATTTTCCAAAGTGTCGGGATAGTGTGCAGGAAGGGACATTTCATCTCAAATTTCTTGAAAAATGATAATGCGTCAACCAGTCATCACGATTGTGATATCCATCACAACAAAGACATTGAAAGCGATCGCCATACTAACATAAGACGTGAAAAAAATGAATAAACTGTGTTATTTTCTTCAAATTGAAGCGAATATCATTTACTAACAACTTGTTCCTTATAAATTGCCTTAAGAATAAAATATTCAACCCAATATTGTTGTCGGTGGCCGACAGTTTACCAAGAAAAGGTAACTTTATGCAAACAACCAAAAAAAACAAATATTAAATTAAGCAAAATACATATTCCCGAAAATAAATTATGATGCAACACTTTTGTAAAAATTGTTTTCAGCTATACAATGTCTTTGTTAAAAGAAATAAGATAGGTACGATAAATGAGTGACCATTTATCAATATAAGTAAATCTTTTTTCGCACATCGAATTATTTAAAGTAAATTTGCTTAATTTAAAGAATTGTGCTCATTCATAATTTATCATCATTGAATGTTTGTATATATTGCGTGGTGTTTAGATGAATGAAATATTATCTTTTACGCTTAAAAACGTTATCAAGCTGAAATGAAAATAGATTATTCTTGCTGTTGTTGATGAGAACGATGTTGTTATTATTGTTGTTTGTGTTGTTTTAATCGATATTTAGACATATAAAGCTTCTCATTCGTAAAAAAATATTCAATTTTAAATCGACGTTACATAATCGTTGTCATTCAAAATATAAAAAGTAACATAATATTATAGAATACTATTGTAAATACAATTTAACTATCCAATCGTTTAATATTCCCCGCAGAAACACAATGAAATCTTAATGAAGACTTCAATCGAGAAATTACAAATATAAGCATAATCAATTACAGTTATAAATAACACACATCCCTCAAAATACTAATATAAGTTTTTGTGTTAAATTATGTTATGTATGAATTAAATCTTTTTATTTTTACAAAGATGTCCTTCAACATAAAACATGTAGTTCGACTCTAATCCACTGCTCCACATTGGTACATTAGGACAGCCTATTCAAACGTCGCATTCGTTTCTTGTGTGCTTACCTTAAATACATTGTTACTCTAAACTACTGTTCAACGTTGGTATAAAAGGGCAGCCTAGTTAAACGTCGCATTCTTATCTTGTGTGCTATCATCGCAGTTGCAAACTAAATACAGGCAATAACACAGCAGAGTATAAGTAGGAAAAAACCCTGAAAGAGAAAGAGTAAAATATCAATCGTTTTTGGAACATTTATTTGAAGCATGAGAACGTATAAATCAAAATATTCATGCTATTTAACCGATATGGCTTTTGTAAATATGATCTCAAGAACGATGATACATTGATGAACAATATAGGCATGCATGTAACTTCGACAGCCAGTTAAACAAATTGCAAAAGAAGCCATGTGTTTGTAAACCTATATTGAGAAGCTTTATAATACATAGATTTAACAAGTATAGTTTGGAAATAAAAATTATACACTGAACGATATTAGCTATATTTATAAATAAATGAAAACCAATGATGAAAAACCAACCTTAAATGCAGTTACTTCGATTATATATATCCATGTTATATACAAATTTATATGTACATGGAGATTTACTCCAGAAGATGACAGATACTGATAAAATACGATACAAATTCCACAACGTTCTTATATACACGATGCAAAACAAATAATCATGGTCATGAATATTGCATTACCTCAACTCCACCCAACACGATAGCTACATTGTACCGCCATTTTATGTACATGCGAAAGTCTTTTAAAATGGGGTCATAGCATCCCTAAACAGCAAGAAAGAAAAAGAAATAGTAAGGCAGAAACAACTGGTGTGATCAATTTTACTTTGAAACAATAAAATACGTCATTAAAACTGTTAAACAAACGCGAATTGTTGTAACATATTTTACGGAAAGCAATGCAAAACGTGTTTAAAAAATAAATTTCTTTTTTAAATATACTTCTGATTCTGAAAATACAACGGTTTTCTCAACAGCTCGCATGCAAGTAAGTAAAGTATTCGCGCATATTTTATATATGAAGTTAATTATGAAACAGAAACCCCGATCAGTCATATTGACGTACTTCAGATTTTACAAATGTGGTGATCAGAGTGGGATCAGTTTGCAGTTGCTTTGCTTGTTCCTGACAAAGCGTCTCGTTCTTTGCTTGTGGATAATCAATTTCTTGATCGTTGGTTAAAACACAGCATGTCTCGGGAACATACTTCTGTGTAAATATATGGAAAACTAACATATATTTTAAGTAGAAAACGTTCTCATGCGATTTAACGAAATATCGTTCTTGTCCTCGTACAATCGGTAACTAATACTACTTTGATTAGTACATGCACATGGATATTTTAGTCCGTGTAGAGCCAAAAACTGATTTACACAATAAAAACATTTTCCAACATTATCTTTGATTTTTATCAGCATAACTGGTTAGTTAATTAGCGTTCCTTTGATTTCCCTTAAAGTGGCTTAAAATGAGAATTGACCATTCTCGCATTTCAACTCAGCAGAGAAAATATATTTCTCGTGGTGAGTGTTACGGATAACTTATTTTCCGTCGTCCGTCAGTCCGTGGGTGTCTCCGTTTACCGTTTTATTTTAACGACTTCTAGTCATTAATATAAACGCAGAATTTAATGACACTTCATATGAATTATCTTTGGGTAAAACAGTCTCACCGGTGTAGCGGTCCATTTTCCCCCCGTCCAGTTTTTCCTCGGGGATAATTTGGCCTAGGCCTTTTTTTTCCCGAGGACAGATCGGCTTAGCCGTTTTTTCCCCCGGGGAAAAATGGCCTAGGCAAATCTTCCCCCCCCCCTTGGCCAAATCCCCCCGTACTTAAAGAATCAATTGCAACATGACTCTTTTCCATTTTTTCTCCCCTCGGCCAATTCCCCCCCCCCCGCCCCCTACAAGAGAATTTATTTCAACATGACTCTCGGCCATTTTTTCTCCCCTCGGCCAATCTCCCCCCTACCCATACTTAAAGAATTAATTGCAACCTGACTGTCGGCTATTTTTTTCTCCCCTCGACCATTCGGCAAAATAAATGATAAGGGAGTGAAGGCAGTTTTAGAAACTATCAATCAAATTCTGTTGTTAAAACTGCTTTGACAAATTCGGTGGGAATAACTGGCCAAGGGGGAAAAACTGACCGAAAGATGAAAAATAAATAATAAAGATAAGTAAAATAAAAGATCAGGGGATATAGATAGTTTTAGCAACTCTCTATCATATTCTGTTGTTAAAACTACTTCTACAAGGTAGGGGGAAAAAACTTGTCAGGGGGGACGAACTGGACGAAAAGTGAAAATTAAATGTAAAAGATAAGTAAATTAAAAGATGAGTAAAATAAAAGATAAGTAAAATAAAATATAAGGGGGATTGAGGCAGTTTTAGCAACTCTCAATCCAATTCTGTTGTTAGAACTACTTGTTCATGGTAGTGGGGGAAAACTGGCCAGGGAGGGGGATGTTACTGGCCTAAAAGTGAAGAATAAATGTAAAAGATAAGTAAAATAAAAGATAAGAGTGTGGAGGCAGTTTTAGCAACTTTCTACCAAATTCTATTGTTATAACTACTTTTACAAGGTAGGGGTTGAAACTGGCCGAAAGGTACAGACGGAAAGATATATTAAATGAAACATCAGAGGGGTGGAAAGAATTGGACTAGGGGGGAGAGTATTGGCTTAGGAGGAAAATGGCCTGTTACACCGGTCCTGTCCATAGCATATTTAGATTACCCAAACCTTTTAAAAGCATTATAGCTGAAAAGGAATACATAATCGTGTTTTTCTAAAACGAAGTGATCTTGGTCTGTAATATATATAGTACCGATCCTATACCAAGTTTGTTTGCACCATGCCTCTAGGGTTAAAATTTGTGCCGCCAGATGGCTTTCTTGTTTCCCGTCAATGTACACATTGAAAACTTAAAAATAATTATCTGTTCTACACCTGCAAGTCATTGAGATCGATCAAATCGTGCCACAGGGTCGAATTTGGCCCCTCCTTTGGATAAACTTAATCCCAAAATATGTATATTGTAAAACACATCTTCTCTTAAAGGGCAAAGAGGCGTGGTATTTGACACGTTCACTCGTATGGTAGTTATCTTCCGAGTTTGATAAAATTATGCCACATTGTTTATTACAGGCCCCGCCTCAGGGGTCCCTTGTTGCCCGATGAAAACGTTTAAACTGCAAGCTAAAGATTTGGTTTTTGGCGTGTAACATCGTATGGTGTTTCCTCTTACTAGATTGTTTTAATCATTTAAGTGTGGTCAAACTAACAAGTTAAATCTAAATGTGTAAACTTAAACAGAGTTGAAACATCTTACGATTTAATATCGCAAGGTAGAGAAATTTGATATGTAACATCTAATGCCCCACCAATAATTTTTCAAATCGTCGTTTAGAATTACCCCCACCATGTGGGTAACTTGTTTTAATGAAATAAAATATGTCAAGTTTAAAAATAAGTACGGTCTGTTGAAAAAAAAATTCATTAAAAAAATGTGTTATGTTGTAGTTACAAAATCTATAGATATAGAACAAGGGTATTTATTTAATACGCTTCATATTTAAATAAGATACATTTTATAATGCAATGTTTTGTGACATAATCATTTAATAATTCATGACAAAGCGATGAATCGTTGTTAAACAGCTAATGTATTTTATACATACCCCACTTGCGTTATACATTGTAGTATTAATATAATCGTCTGGTCCATGTACACCACAGCATACTTTCTGAAGTTGACATTTAAAACTCCATTTGATAACTTGTTTTAAAACAATCGACGTATTACTTATGCAGTCAATAAAGAAGCACTAAACATATAATGATGAAATGTCTGCGGCCACCGAACTGTAAATCCTGCCTTGCAATGAACTTAAGTTATATTGTAGTACCTACCTCAACTTGCACCGCGTCCCAATGAGGCTTAAATTCATTGTAATCCAGAGTCCATTTCAGACGTTCATTCATGTGATACTCGATCTGAAGTTCCACAAAAGTTGTTAACGTAACCATATATACCATTTTTCTTGTGGATTAATAAAAACACCTTACACGTGTCTTTCGAACATGGGTTTATGCCTCATGCCGCCAGCATAGCTCAAGATCAGCAAGAGAATATTGTTAAGGAAAGGCATTCACAGACATATTACGTATGACAGTATGTGTAGAAAAAACGTACCCTGCATGTATAAAACACCATCACAATAGCGCAGACAATCTGAATAATGACAGAAGCCGTTATTATCACCACATGCTGAAATGAAAGAGGACAATAAATGTTAACATTAAATCTAGTATAAAACAAAACTCATTTGACACCATACTGATGATAAATGCAGAATCAGTACTCTGATTCCTAATTGTGACCGCATAATTTATATATATATATATATATATATATATATATATATATATATATATATATATATTGTGTGTGTCTTTATTTTCTCTGACCTTATTATTTTGTATGTCATAATATCACATTTATATAATGTAATAGAACATCAGTTAGAATATAAGTTTTTAGATATAAGCATACGTAGTATAATTAATAACGTATTAAGTGAAATAACTACACAACATTTCAGAGCTTAGCTGATTTCAGGTAAGTGTTGACTAAGTTTTCACTTATGTAAGCATAACACATAAACAGTTCAATGCACAATTTCGCATTTGTTAATAAAATATCGTAATTAACGGATGTGTTCCGTGTTGATTTTATGACAGAGAGGTGCTGGAAGCGTAACGGAGAAGGTGCACTTTTATGTTTTACGTTTCTGAACTGCTTTTCCACCGTGTTTTAATATTATACTTTTAAATATATGCTTATGCATACATTCTTGACAATTATTACGTCAAACTTCCTTGGAATATTACTTATCAATATTGTGTGTCCGGCCGTTAAATTATCAACTACAATTGAACGGATATCACTTCGTGCGTTGAATTTTTTAACTTAGTTCCAATTATTCAAAATATGAGAACGAAAACTAGATTTTCATTGCCATGGCAAAGTTACAGATAAAATATTACAACAAACACTAACCGTGTAAGGCCAGATGGACGAGATGAATGTACATTTGTTTATAAAGGCGCCACTGCATGCTTTTCCACAAGAATCACTGACTCGTTTGCACCATTTGTCGTTTGACTTACAACCACACGCATAAAGCTGACCAATATAGACTGATACAATCACAAAGACAAGCACAATCACAAAGACAAGCACTTCAACAACCATAAAAGTTATCCAAATGTTCTCGACTGTATGAGCCTCGGATACTAATTTCACCGCATCTATGCCGTTGCTTTTGTAAAAACAAAACGTAATTAACCAGACTAGCAGGCCAATAACACCAAACTGAAATATATACACACATAGCATTTACCTTATGTTAATCAAGTAAACAAGAGTATCAATAAATGCATACAAACCACATAATATTTACCATATTTTATTCAAGTAAAAATTGAGTATCACTAATGCATCATTTTAAGAATTGTATAATTTAATTAAACATTAAAGCAGAAAGTCATTATTCGTTCCGAAAAAATATCAACACCTGTTTGTATTTGATATAGTGCCTCTTTTTGCACAGTAATACGATGAACTGAACTAAAACAAACATATAAAATAGTGTTATTTCTTGTTTTGATGTTTCTTTTTTTAATAATGAATAAAACCAATTGTCTAGTGTTAAGTCAGTGAACTAAGCCAACACGTGTTATTTTTTCAAATCAAGCATGATCCATCCAGTGCCGCATGTTGTTTGGGCAAAATTATCCAAAAAGATTGACACTGTGGTACAAAATATCGCCGGTTAACTGTCTTTGTTACTTTGATCAAGTTTGAAGACGATGAAATGAAACATATTTGGATTATTCGAGAGTCATAATTCAGAGGTATATCATGCGTTATGACTTTCATCGTACTTGAACGAGACATTATGATCAAGGTTGATGATAACTCCATAAAAACTAGTTGAGTTAAAGACCATATTTGCGTTACTATTATATAAAAAGAAACCACAAGGTTATTGTTGTATTAAATGAATGTTACAAGACTTAGAAGCTTTTGAAAATGGTTTAACTAACTGTGCCTAATATGTGCTCGACACTAACATAGTATTATTTTTTATTTGAACATGTTCGCTTTTCTGCTTATAAAACATTAAATTTTATGAACAGAACACTTTACTTTGATCAGACGCAAATAAAATCAAAATGACGTTGCACATACTGCGTGTTTTAGCTGTTTTAACATGATTTAATTTCAGTAATAACATGTTTTTATCAGATGTGCTTGTATAGCCAAAATGGGTATGGTTATGACATTAAATATGCATGGATTCATTTGTTACAATGTTCTAAATTTCCTGATGTAAATTGGTTAATGGGAAAGTGCAGGAAAGTCCAATCTGTCTAACTGCATAAAATATACTTAGTTTGACGAGTGAACACTTACCAACATGATAAAAAAATAAAATGTAGATGCCCACTGATCGCAGCATTCGTGGCAGCGATTGCTGAAACATATAACACATATTGATAAATGTATCGGAAACTTGGAACAAAGTTGTGACTATAACTTATCATTATAATTCACATTAAAGACATAAGCTTACCGATGACGTATTTTAAAAAGTTAATAATGACTTATAACATATTTAATATGACATTGAAGCGTGAATCTGAAAAGAAATGCTATTCGTATGTCGTGATTGATATATTTTTCTTTTGACGTTCAAATTGTTACAACAATATATATACTATATATATACTCTACATATTCATATTTGATCCATAAAGTTGCAATCATTACAACCGTCCAAATTAACTATGCTATACTCAAACCTATTTGTTGTTATTGAACTTGGTTTAATGATCATAATGTGTCCTTGTACACATGTTATGTGTGTTTCAATATTTGTTTTCTTTTGTACACTGAGATAAATACTAAGTATTTGTTTTGTTTGTTTTTCACATAACATAACAGATCCAAAATATGTATAGAAGTCGCCTTCAAGGTGATTATCAATGTGCTCGGTCGCATTTCAGTCCTATCGCTTTTTACGCTACCTTATTTAGAAACGCAGTGTCCCGGACACATGAACTTCATTACATTGATTGTGTTTGTTTAACTCTAGTCTTGATTTTGGTTTGTTTTATAATATTGCCTATCAAATCAATGAAAAGCTATCTCATACGACAACTCGAATTTTTACAATTATAATATAATATTATAATATATATATATAAGTATGAGAAAAGATCATAAGTTGTAATCGAACCGCTCTTGTGGATTAGCATCCTTCTTCGTTATTTCAGCGACCCCATCAGCATCCGGCATCAATTCTACAGCGTCCAAACTGAATCAACAACTTGTTTTTGACAGTAATTATAAAAAAATAAAAACATGCGTTATGATAAACGCATTTTTGGAAACGTCGACATATGATTCAACAGGGTGTTTTTTTGTTTTTTTTTTACAAACTTCTGAAACTCTCCGTTTGTAATCTGGTGGCAAGAGTTCGTCGTTTGAATCCTTAAGGATGTCTCCAAATCCTTCTATTAACTCGTCGAATTTATGGACGTTTCTGTTGCACTGTCTGCATCAAACAATATGTTTCACAATTTATGTCTGCGCTTTATAATGAACACCGTATTAACTTCAAATGTAAATTTAAAACCAAATTTAATTGAGCCCAAAGAAATAACCATATATAACGTATGCCAATGATAAAAAACGATAAAGATATATATCTAGGGTTATCATGAGACAATTGGAATTGCTCTTCGGTTTTTGCCTGTCAAAGTGTCAAAGTTCGTTTGTTAATAACAATGTGTGCAAATTATCCAATTTGACAATACCTTACTAGAGCTGTTATATAAACATTTAAAATCCAATATTTAGACAAATGTTGCCTAGTACTAAACAAAGCATATACACTTTTTATAACAACATCATTGTCTATTATAATGTTTTTGCATCACCGCAATAATCAATATCACTTTTTCAGATTTTTTAATGCGAAATAACAATGACTGCAAGAAGGAAATTACATTATCATTAAATTACATAATCATGCCATGTCAAAAGTTATATTCAATGGGATTATGTACATTTCATGACATTATTTTTAGAATCGTGTTAAATAGACGCATATCAGGATGATGCGATGAACCGAATAATGTATAACATAGCCACTGATGAATAACTACACATTTAGACCATAACTCAATCGATCTATTTTATTAAAATTGAAATCAGTGTGGTTCCGCATATAAATTATTGTATAGTGTAACGATACTCAAAACGACCCCATGTTGTCAGTGGCGTATTCGTAGTTTCTTAATTGTGATAAATTAACAATAAAATATTTGTTTATAATGTTATAGACTCTTTATCATTTAAATTTGCTTAATGTGTTCGCATGATCAAATTAATGGATACACATACATGTAAAAACATTGTATTGCACTATTATTCTAAGTTATGTTTTTTCAAGGAAGGCTCATTCAAAAGACAATGTATTATGATATAAGCAACTTTGCACTATTGAACATTTGATGTTTTTAGTAGTCTGCAATATCATATTTTGTTAAGGTATACGAAACAAGATGTTACCTTTCGGCCATTCTGGATTTATCTGCTTTCGCGTTGCAAAACTGTATAATCCGGCTGTGAAACAACTCAATCTAGGGCTAACACAGATAGCATAACACGAACATTAAACTCGCACACAGTTGCTCTAACATTATTATCTGAAGTTGGCGTTTTTCATAATTTATCTGATAACGATGACGTGCAAGGTTATGCGTGCTTCGATAAGGTTTACATTCAGTCACAATATTCATACATAAAGCTAGATCAAAGGACATGAATGTTAACTAATCTTCTTTCTTATGTTCCAATTATTAAACTTGGTTGAGTGCATTTTATTTTCAACGATAACACGTTTGTTTTTATATTTAGTAATAAATCTTCAGATGCTGAACTGTTTCGGTCGGCGCCGAATGAACGGAAACTTCTGCGCAAATATAGCTGGTTTTTAAAAGTATGCATTATTATAAAATGTTTTTCAGAAGAAACTTGCTGACTTCTCATTTCATGTGATAATACTTTGACTCTGATTTAATATTTATGTTTGACCGACCAGTAGCATTTTTGGCAAACAATTCCGAATAAAGGACCATAAGCCGACGGAGAGACTTTGCCGTGATTGTCTGATATAATAAACACAATTTTAGTGTTCATGCCGAGGGCTTCCGGTAAGCGCAGTGGTCGGTACATGCGCTTCGCATGTAGGCGACCCGATTTGAATCCCGATTCCCAGAAAAATGGGATTTTGTGTTCTATCAATTTGTTTAGGCAAAATTTTCCTTGCCCTTAATAAAGGATCGCATGTGGACAGAATTCAGTGGTGGAAGGTTTGATTCCCTGCTGAGCCCTTACATTCCAACTCGTTTTGTTCACACAAAATGATTAATTGAAGTGCAGTGTACTCGATGATTCACCACACGCTAAGTCCCAAGCCTTGAACGTTTTGTAGTATATAAATTTTACTTATTTAACAGGTTCATAGTTAACGTCAGACATCGTCATTTGTTTTAACTTGTGAAAATGTTTTTAATTCAAAATAATAATTAAAAATGGTTGTATCCGTCACTAAAACGGTAATAATTCTTTTTGACCGATTTGTCACCGAAAGAGAGGCAGTTTACAGAGCCAATTTATAAATACCATAAGCAATGTATGGATTCATCGTTTAATATATTAATCTTCATGATCAAAATACGAGAAAGCGAAACAAGAATTCGGATGTACATGATCAAATTTTGTAATGCTACGAGGCAAAATTGACTTTGCGCCTCCGACCAAATTCCATCGTTTTCGTTGTAGAATGTCCCTAGTTGGATATATGACAGGGCATTTACTGTATACTTATGGCGCATGCACTTAGACTTCGTAAAAACATTTTAAAGAGGCGACGTCGACTGAATGAACGTTTTGAGCAAAAAACTTAACACTCGGTACAATCGTAGAAAAAACGCAGTGGAATTACAGCCAGTCGTCGGTTAGTTGACGGTAGGTTTGCGCAAGAAATCTTCAGTGGGAATTGCAAACTAGGTCATTACTACTCCAGCAAATTAATTTTTCTACTGTGTACTTTTGTTGGAACTACAACTATGACCCAAACATTCTAACAACGTCAGTTTTTAACATGGTATAAACTTCAACCCGTCATGACCCTAAAAGGCATATGGCAAACTGGATATACACTTTTTTTTCATGCACATTTTTCGATAAAATTAAATCGGGCTCGAGAAATAAAAATAAGGTACATACTTTTACCGGATAACTAAAAAATATAAATATAAGTAGAAAACAATGTTCGTTTAAAACGTATTAACTCGGAGTTTTAAACGCTTAACGCTTTTTAAAATTCTCATTCACTTACATACTTTTTTTTACTTTAAATTTAAAACATTGCGCATTTTTGTAAGCTTTTTTCATGTGAGATCTTTGTACATTTTTTAATCACAAATGAAATGCTAATATTTTATTTAAGTTTTACTAGATCTGGAGCAATATTGTGTGTTACAAAAAGCGAGTCAATACAAAGATTCTGATTTGCTGCAAAAATATATACTAGAAACTCATAACTTATCAATAATTTTTAAGTGTCAAACAAATATACAAGAAATCCATCTCTTACAACATGAATATATATATATATTTCAACCTAAACAATTTTATTTGAATGGTTATATAACAGACCTTTACAGACCTGTTTTATCAAAAACTAGCGGATTGGCTAATTCTGATACGTGACCTGTCTGGTTTAAATAAAATGTGCTTACCGTTGACAATTATCTGTCATTTCGGCAATATTCCGTTATTCAGTGTTTTGTATTAAACATTTTAAGCAGAATTTGCATATGAATCTGATTGTTTTTAAATCCAATGAAATATATGCTAAAAGACGTTTGTTACTTGCCAGGTTTGGAAAACAATATGAGATTTGTAATTTCTAAAATTTTGTAAAGTGGTCTAACAGACTATCTTCTTCAAGATACATTTTCTCTTGTTGGATTATATTCGCATATTCGTTGTTTAGACCTGAAAGAACCGTACACGGATCCTGGTAAGATATTTTATATTATCCATAAGTATCAAACGATGGCCTCGTTATTTTGACTGTTATTTGCAATGTCGTAGTTATTCCTTTTTGCAATTTATTTTAGCGGTCGGCATAATTTTTATTTCAGCTTTGAATCAAATATCGGGTTTTGGTGAAAATACATAAAAGAGAAAAAATTTATTTGTCTTAGTTGTTTGTGGGTTTTTTTTCAATTCAGGGTCGCGCTCATATAGAACAATAGATAAATAATAAAAGCTTATAATCTACCTAACTTTGTGTTCGTGCTCGTGTCAGCAAGTCCTCATGAAGTCAGGATGAGGTAGACAAAGAAAGAAAGTACTCTGGTATGACGGCTGTAAAAAATAGTTGTGCTCGTTTAGTTCCAAGACGCCGTTTAGGTGCAAGACCCCCAGGCTTTTGATGTCATAGGCCACACTTTCTTCATTGAAATAGGATTGGTCCATAAATGTGTCCGGTTTAAAAATATCGAATACGGTGTCACACATGTGTTATATTGATTTATTAACACAACTAATTGGTTGATGAACTTTTAGATGACCTTTTGTAAGCGCTCTTGTTGATGAGTATGTACAAGGGACACACAAACAAAACCATTTAAGCACATTACATGCATTTATAGTTATTTATTATTCGTATTTGGAAAAAATGCTTCGACTACTTACGCAAATATGTGATTTCCTTGACATGAAATTCCTATTACAATTTAAATACAAAAGAAAATAGTAAAATGTATGACAAATTGTTAAAAATTACAACTGTCTAAAGTTTGTCCTGAAGGGCAACACATGCAATATACTTGTTTACATGTTATCTTTTCTACATACTCGGTCAGATACAACCTACACAGTTCAACGTTTCATTTGTACAAACACGATCCCTTGTATCATTATCATCATCATTATTATTTGTAGATTCATCATCAGCATCAAGACCCCTTGGATCATTATCATCATCATTATTATGATCATCATCATCATCGTCGTCGTAATTGTCGTGTCCCTTTCTTATCAAGTAACAGGCCAGTAAAATGCCGAGCAACTGAAAAAGTACACAAAAGATACACACCATACTTTGGTAACATGTTGGTTTTGTATAATTCTTTCTTTAAGAAATATAATACCGCATATCCATTCACGTTTTAATATTGTTAGTAATAAAAGCTTTTGGTTCAGTCCCAAAAAAACTAAATAAAATTGGAAAAATAAATCAAAAGTTGACATTCATGATGAAAACACTGACAATATGTTTAAAGCGCTTTTAAATTTTCGTTTGGCTAGATCAAACAGTATGGATATTTAGATATAAAGACGCACATCTAAATTGAGACTGGAAAATGTGCTACCTCTAGCATGGCAATGCCCACTCCGACGCCAACTAACAGAGCAACGTGACTTTTAATTTGCGAATCAAACGAAGTATAGCAACCCTGTAAAAAGACGTATATATGTGATAATTGCATTCATGGCATACTCTCTCTAACTTTAGCAAATCTGTAAATAAAATACATACAGAAATTATTACATTTGTGTCGGAAACGTGTAAATAAAATGGCTGTTCGTGGCGAATATAATTGACTAGTACATTTTAGCATAGCAACCGTATATATATGGATTCGAGTAAATTATAGTAAGACATTGCTCAGCTTTACTTTTTCTGTGTCTTGTGTTTGAACATTGAAGTAATCAAGAATGTATTATCTACGTATATACCACACAAACCATCAGTGAATGAATGAACACAAGATGTTCCAGTATTTTTGTTCTACAGTTTAAAACTTTCGTTTGTTTTAAAGGGGCTGTCCAACAGATTTTGGCATGTATTGAAGCATGTCATTAAATGCTTAATATTGATAAATTAAAACATTTGACCTAAAAATCTCCAGTAAAAAAACAAGAATACAATTTAAAAAAAAAGGCTATGACGTGCGCACGCGATAGCTATGACGTGCGCACGCCATAGTTATGACGTGCGCACGTCATAGCCTTGACGTGCGCACGTCATAACTATGACGTGCGCACGTCATAGAAATAGTTAAATAATATAACATAGGAGAAATATTTTATTTAACTATTTCTATGACGTGTGCACGTCATAATTATGACGTGCGCACGTCATAACTATGGCATGCGCACGTCATAACTATGACGTGCACACGTTAAAGGTATGACGTGGGAGGTCATAACTATGAAGTGCTCACGTCATATCTATCGCGTGCGCACGTCATAGCCTTGAAGTGCGCACGTCATAACTATGACGTGCGCACGTCATAGAAATAGTTAAATAAAATATTTCCTATGTCCCCTTTATGCCGCCGTAGTTTGACGTTCCCTTTAAAGTATTACTATCAGTATAAAGAAAACTGTTCTAAGATTAAAATAATTTTCTGACCATGTAAGAGTTTATTTTATTCGTAAAATATTAAACTCCAAAAGCTAACAATCTTGAAATAAATCGACTTACACATATATAATTTTTACCTCTTTCTTGATGAAATCAGAAGTGGAAGTAGCGTTATGTTGTATCTGATAGGCCTCAAGTTGACATTCTGTAGAGTTCTTAACATGGGGCAGTTCCGGATCATTATTTGTCATGACGCAGCACGTGTCTGGTACGTGTTGCTGCAAGGTAACACGGTTAATCTGTTAAGCGTGTTGAATTATATACTATTCGGTTGTTTAAAATTATCGTACGACATACATTCACACAAAAAATATATCAAATTTCGCTTTAATGAACCATATAACAATTTTAAGAAACTTTTCAGAGTGTCTCTCAATATCATATAGCTATTGTTTAACTTGATTATTGAAATATTGCTCGTCAATAGATAAATACGTTTATATGTATGTATGTACGCGTTTTGAAACTAATAAATTGACATTCTTGACATTCTTCTTGTCGTTCTTAGGACCAGAGTTCATATGTTAACTGCAATATTCACTTCAAAACGATTTAAATAATATAAGAGTATTTTTTGCTACCTTTAATGTATGTGCACATTTCAACGTTCATCTAAAATAGCTCAGGAAATTATGGTATGAAGCCGAATAGTTTAATCATAAAACTTGTATCTAAAACTTGCGTGTACGAGAGTACGTATTATGACAGAAATATGTCTGAGCCAATCTCGAACTAATTAATATTTGGTGAGCGCATCTGACGATAAAGACATACGTTCGTGTCGTTGAAATGTGATCCATAGTAATCTTGAGGCCCTTTTGAGCCGCAACAAGTCAACTGAAAAACATATGAGTTTATTACGGAATACCGTAAGGGCCATCGTGGTTACACATTAAAATCCAGAGGGCGACAATGCGAAAGTGCGATAGTACGTTGGCTACAACGCGAAAGTACGATGGCGACAATGCGATAGTACGATGGCGACAATACGACAACGCGATAGTACGATGGCGACAATGAGATAATACGACGGCGACAGTGCGACAAAACAATGGCGACAGTGCAAACGTACGATGGCAACAATGCGATAGTGCGATAATACGATAACGACAGTGCGACAATACGATGGCGACAGTGCGATAGTTCGATGGCGACAATGCGATACTGCGATAGTGCGATTATACGATGATGACAGTGCGACAATACGATGGCGACAGTGCGATAGTACGATTGCGATAATACGATGACGACAGTACGACAACGCGATGGTATGATGGCGACAATGCGTTAGTTCGATAGCGACAATGCGATGATACGATGGCGACAGTATGATATGACTTTCGTACTATCAAGTTGTCGCATTGTCTCCATCGTACTATCGTATTGTCGCCATCGTACTTTCGCGTTGTCGCATTGTCGCCATCATACTATCGCATTGTCGCCATCGTACTATCGCATTGTCACCATCGTACTATCGCACTATCGCATTGTCGCCCCTTGGATTTTTATGTGTAACCACGATGGCCCTAACGGTATTCCGTAGTTCATAAACCGTCATTGGCGTCGCTCTGGAGAGCGGCGACTAGTATGTAATGAATTTTTTTTCGCTTATGGGAGGAGAAGTTATTTTAAGGATCAATGTATATATTTTTGTTTTAAAATTATATTGCATAGTGGTGATTTTTGTGTGTAAATAAGTGTAAATAAGTACTGCATTTGTGCCTATTACATTTATTACAACATTGCAAAGCTAATTGTTTTAATTAATAACTGATCCACAACTGATCACAGGGGAAAGATCACAGGGACTGGGAAAATACGCGAAACTTTCTGGTTTTGTATAAAAACAAAACATAATCAAAATATATTTATTTTGTGGTTTTTCTAATTTGCTTATTTAGTGGAGAATCAATGTAGTACGATATTTGACGACCTATCGCGAAAGCAAGTTTATTGGAAGGCGTAGTGGTACGAAAACGTACAATGTATAAGTTTATTAATAGACATATAATAACGATCGCCATACACAACTTCACCAAATAGCAGTACATAAATGATGTCAGCTCAGTTGGGAGAGCGTTAAACTGAAGTTGTTTACGCAACAATCATCTAAAGGCCCCCGGTTCAATCCCGGGTTACGGCACGAACGGAACAGTTCGGCGGCTGACATTTTTTTTTCAGTCAGGTTAATAAATATAATAAAGCTTTATTTTATGTAGATACTTTAAAATCCATTTTACTACAATTGGACATTTTTATTAAAATTAATGGATGCCGCGTGGTGACAACGTTAATTAAAATTTCTTACATCACTTAAATATCTTATCAAAAAATACACGTGTTTTTATATTAACAAATAAATGCAAACAACACATCTTTTATCCATGTATTTTTATGGTTGTCTATCATAGGCCCTAAGTACTATCCCTACCACATATAGAGCGCGAAGCGCGAAACGTATTATTAATTGTAACAATGAGTTGCGATAAAGGAAGCAGCCGCTTATCAAGGAGGAGCTGTGTCCCAGCAACCCGTTTCCCTAGAGTCAAGCACTCCTCGGAGTTTTTTTAAGAATCACATATAGAGCGCGAAGCGCGACACGTATTACTATCGAGGTGGTATGGGACCTTTAGCATTATCCGACCATTACGTCCATAGTTATCTTCCTTAGAATTTGAGAAATTTTGAAATCGTTGTTCGAAGTCCAAAATTTTCATCCGATTGTTCCCAAACTTTTATCAATGAGGACCCAACCCAAACTCTATATGAGCAATATCGGACCATAAGTCCAGAATTATGTCTCTTTGAATTTAAAAATAAAAGTGAAAAACTGCTTGGTTAGGTGATTATGTCAACATTTTTCATCAGATTCTTTCCAAAATTACAGTGTCTTCATATCAATGAGCATTTTTACCTCATTTAAAATGAGAAACATCGGGACAATAAGTCCAGAATTTTTTTCTATTAAATTTGACTAAATAAACAATTTCCACTTGTTTAAAATATTTCACAACTTTCGTCTGAATCTTATCAAACTTGTTAAGTGTTTTTATATCAGTATTACTCGAACCCTATTGAAAATGATGAATATCGGAGCAATAAATCTATTATAATCTTTTACTCAATTTCAAAGTATTGTGAAATGCAGCTTCTTTATGCAATTTACAGTTTTCATTCAATTTTTTTTTCAAACTTTTACAGTGTTTTCATATCAATGAGTACTCAACCCCTATCGTAAATGAGCAACGTAAGAATAAGTTCAGAATCATCTCCCCTTGAAGTTGAGAAAAATATGAAATTATGCTTACAAGATGAAGCAGATTTTTTAAAACCTACACAGTTCTGTTCCATTAATGAAAACTGCACACGGATGCAAGTAAAAAAGGGAAACCAATGTAAATAAAATGAACTATGAAATATTTGGGGGTTACAACACAAAATCATAGATAATGGTTATTTGAGGGTTAAAACCCAACATCATAAATAATGGTTATTTGGGGGTTATAACACAAAATTATAGATAATGGTTATACCAGTATCTTTTTTCTATTTTGTTTAAAATAATTGGCCAATATATTAATATTTACAGTAGAAAAAAAATCGTTCCATGTAACTTCATTGAGTGCCTTTTACACTGAAATTCCCGACGCCCTTTGATGCTTTGCATCAATACTTATCTTGTTCTATTATGTGGTCATAATTTATATTTCTCATCTCCCGTGAGTCATCATTAATTCGAACCTAAATATTTGTTTTGCATCTGTTCATTCCACAGAGAAGTACAAAGGCAACCACGTGAAAATTGCTGCCTTAACGAAAACAGAAAATGACTGATCAAGTTTATTATTTATAATTTATATACATAAAGTTCACTAAACACTCATTTAGGTATGCGCAAGTTCGTCTGCCCATCATTTTTTTGTTGCTAAACAATCTAGTTTAATAATTCTTTCGGACCTTTAAATAAGCATTGTACATAAGTCTGCCATTTCGTTCTAGATCTTTGACTTTATATGATCTAAAAACAATTATCAAATGCGTCTTGATCGGTTTATGCTTATCATTTATTTAGCCAAAATAGAAATGTATTGAATACAAGAAGTTGTTTTTGCAGATTTATTCTTGCTTTTCAAGCGGCTTTTCCAGACGTGTCGATGAACGCATCTATCGTAACGGTTTCGAAATAACGTAATGTATTGACAAAGAAACCATAATATAACACAATAACTTCCTCGTACATGTTAATAAACATAATGGTATTGTTAAAAATTTAACCATTTTCCTTTCAATGTGGGATAGTAGATTTCAAATGCAAGAGAATTTGGTTATGCAAAAAAACGGATTCAATCTTCTACTATGTATAATTAATGTACAGTTTTCGAAACTTATCCGTAAGTACAAACGAGTTTATTGTTATATTAGCTTGTATCACATGCATGTGTGCTTTTCGTCGTTAGATCTGAGATCACCTCCATATGAATGAAAGTACATCAACCCATAGACTTAGGTCTATTTTGTATGTACCACGTGCAATAAACGGACGAAAAAATACATGTTTTCTCAGCGCTGCGAATAACGTTAAAAACTTTTTATCAATCTGATCAGTAAATATAAAATCATACGTTCTTACCCAGACTTGCACATAGTCCCAAGCCTTTGCCTGCAGATTAAGGCCTGGCTTATAATGCGAACCCAGCGACTTTTTCAGAATGTCTGGCAACTGATCGTCTATCTATTTGCCAAAAAAATTGTACAAAATACTTCATGCACATAATACACACACATGACCTGCATCGCTTTTATTATTAGCTGCACGTTGATCAACACAATATTCAGAAGAAACAAATACATATCAAATGCTTTTAAAATGGTTTCTACTCACAGAATCATCACAACATTATGCTAATTATGTGATAACGATCCTCCGTCTATAAAGTGCAGCGTCGTATAAACCGTAGCCCAGTTTAGTGCAAAGATTAAGAATAATACTGACACACCAATTACTACATTTTGCATGATCATTTATACGAGACAAAATGTGTCTGAGTAAAATGTTCTACTATTAAAAACATACCTTTCCCTTGAAAACTGCAGCTGTTATTCCACCTCCAAGTTCACCTATTAATAACAGCGATAGGAAGAAGATGTACTGAAAAATAGTAATAAACAATATGTTTGCTACTGACAACGTGCGATGAGACATTCCGAGATTTGACTTTTACCAACGCTAAGGGCAGATCAAGAACAAAATTCGGTATGGGTCACTTGTTATTATTATTTGTAGAGAAAAACGTTTTTCTGCAATTAAAATCAATAAGGCTATACCCACGGGTACGGTAGCATAATTGCGATGCATGTTTGATACAGCACTCGATAATTTGCGCTGGCTTAAACGAATGCAATTAAAACCCGATAGAAAGTACTTCAGTTAAGGTAAGCTATCAAGTGACTGTAACATGCAACATATTAGACTTTTATATGCAACATATTAGACTTTTCAAACACGAAACAAACACACAAAAAAACAACTACCAATCCGCCGAAGAATTTCTTTCCGTAAGAACATCTCTCTGGCAGACAGGCAGTCAAGAAGCCGAATACAGCAATGAGAAGAACGACGACACCAAAGATGATGAGAACCATGCAGGCAGAGTCATATCCGGTGTTTACTTCGGGATCCAAAATATGCTTCATGTAAGAATAGTCAATTTGATATTTTGCGTAACTCCCGACTAGAATGACTCCAATCCCCGACACCTGTTGACATATATAGCAGTAATCATATGCTTTTTGACACTATGGCGGCTTTCCAAAGCTGTTAACAACAAAATACACATTTAATTGTTTCTTTTGCTGAGTCATGTGTCGCTGTTCTACAATTAATGTGTCTCCTTTTTGGGAATGTTTTTTTCCTTTTTGTTTTAAAACAACTTTTTATCACTTTCAATAATGCTAATGTCAGAGAGAGGGTAACATGAAAGAAATATCAAATGGGCGGATAGTTGTTGACGAAGAAGTAGTAGTAGTGTAAAAGTGGCAGTAGAAGTCGATAATGTAATAGCTACAGTAATAGTAGTAGCAGCAGCAGCAGTAGTAGTAGTAGTAGTAGTAGTAGTAGTAGTAGTAGTAGTAGTAGTAGTAGTAGTACTAGTAGTAGTAGTACTAGTAGTAGTAGTAGCAGTAGTAGTAGTAGTAGAAGTAGTAGTAGTAGTAGTAGTAGTAATAGTCGTAGTAGTAGTAGTAGTAGTAGTAGCAGTAGAAGTAGTAGTAGTAGTAGTAGTAGTAGTAGTAGTAGTAGTAGTAGTAGTAGTAGTAGTAGTAGTAGTAGTAGTAGCAGTAGCAGCAGCAGCAGCAGCAGCAGCAGTAATAGTAGTAGTAGTAGTAGTAGTAGTAGTAGTAGTAGTAGTAGTAGTAGTAGTAGTAGTAGTAG
Source organism: Dreissena polymorpha (assembly GCF_020536995.1). NCBI lineage: Eukaryota > Metazoa > Mollusca > Bivalvia > Myida > Dreissenidae > Dreissena > Dreissena polymorpha. Next base: position 113,385,628 of record NC_068355.1, read on the forward strand.
TAGTAGAAGTAGTAGTAGTAGTAGTAGTAGTAGAAGTAGTAGTAGTAGTAGTAGTAGTACATATTAATGCTGTTACGTGAATTGTTGTTACAATTGACAATTCCATATTACACATATCCAAAATGCTTCATCTGTTTTGCTACAACTTATTTAAGGTTCGCCTCCGTTAGAATTCTATTAAAACAAAATACATATTTTGCTCAATCATGAATGTCATCTCTGTATACAGGTGAGACACCTTAAACGGGCCTTTTCACGTTTTGGTAAATCGACAAAATCATTTTTTTTAACTGTTTCAGATTCGCACATTTTCGTTGTAGTAATGATATTTGTAAGGAAACAGTCATACTGAACAATTACCATGCTCTAAAATATCAATTGTATGCATCTTTTGTCGATTAAAAAACCTGAAAATTATAAAGCGTTGAATGCAACTCGAAACGCTTGAATAATTTGGAGAGTTTTGTTGTTGTCTTTATATTTTGTGATACTACAAAGTATATAAAGTATAAAATACATCTCTCATTGTATGAGGCCTGATGGTCGAGTGGTCTAAGCGATGAACTTTTACTCCAGGGATCTGTGGTTCGAGCCCAGTTGACTGGTGCTTTTTAGATCCAATGTTTACATTTATCAAGCATTTAACTTCAATACATGCAAAAATCTGTAAAACAAAATATCCCTTTAAACCCGAGCCAATGTTTGAAAATTCATTTCTTTGACTACTTTTGGCACTTAGACATCACTCTCCCGGGCATACATTTTTATTACAATTTTGAATAACGGAAATACTGCAGTGTAAGTGTCAATTCATACCCTCAGATATGTTCAAAATTATTATAAAAGTGTCGTGATAACAAATTCGGTTTTGTTCAGTATGAATTATGGGTTTGCACTTGAGCAATTGACATAATAATACAGAAATATTATAAGTACTTTATATGTAAATGGCAAATGAAAAACCAATGAAAAACCGGATAAGTACCATGAAAATAATGTTGAAGAACTTAAGGCTACATTTGGCTAGACGGCCGAAACAATCCATTTCTAGAATGGTTCTGGTTCACTTCTGAAACAAAATCACAAACGTGTTAAAGCTTATCAAATTGGTGTGACACTATTTTTAAAAAAGGAACAGAAGGATACAAATGTTATCGTTTACTGCTTACAGTAACTAGGATTTGATTGAACTTGGGGCACGTGATGTAGTGAAATGAGCACATTCCATGTTATATAGGCTTTTTTGTCAATGATTGGTATCCCTGATACATCGACTACTAACCTAATAATGTCTCATATCTCCCTTTAATGTATTATTGTGTTTATTGTGTAAATATTGAGGAAGATTTTAGCTCAATTCTTAACATTTGCTATGTATGGAATGTAAGTATAAATCCGGACGTGATGTTCGCCTTTTAACAGAGATGATTCCCAACGCGTGGACGTTGGTTTCTGTTTACACATAGTGTCACATACCTGGGAAATAACATGATTAATCTTTATTATTGTAGTGGGCATGAAGAATTGGTCATCAAAGCTTAAATTCCCCTAGGCAAAAACCATCGAACCAGCACACCGATATCGGATACTTATCGGAAACAAATGGCGTGTCGGCAAATCTGCCCAATGTAAATGTACAGGCGATGTTAATCCGTTCGCCGTCCGATTTGCGTTTTTAGCAAATAATGCATTTGCTAAAAAAGAGGTAAAATATATTAAAATTCGTATCACAAACACACATGTGATTAATTATAAACATGCTTCTAGTTGCTTATTTTGCTGATAGCCGACCGATAAAGCCATGAATATATTCGTTTGAAATTGATATATGCGTTCGGTTTCGACCAAATGTCTTTTCCTGGATAATTGTCCAAACTATATAGCGGAAAAATGAAAACAAAGGAGATTATGATAAGTGAAGAATTGTGTATTTCAAGTTTTCGGAGATCTTTGGGACATTTATAGTAAGCATCTGCATATAACAATCAATGCTATGCTTTTGAATTTACAATATGCTAAGTAGTTTGGTTCGTTAGATTATTTTTAGTATAAAAAGATCTTACTTGTCTAAACTTAATAATATAAGATTTATTTCATTTGTTTAAAGAATGATCTGATCGTGATGGTAAGCGCAAGAAGCATATTAAGACATCAACAACAACATCAACAAGTCAAACATAACGACTGATATGAAATGCCGATGGGCAAAACAACCTCGCATCGAGATTGTTTATAATATCGGACTGATTAAAAAACGATATCAAGCTTATGGCGACCGACGTAGATTTTGCGGCTGAGATACTTAGTATGATGTTATTGTCTTCAACTTATTCACAGACACAAATAGCATGGTCATAACGATCTTACTAAAGTTCGCTAAATGAAAGATCTTGAAATGTGCAAAGCTTTAAATGACAGATGAAAAGGTAGCTTGAAATTGGTTCTGTTTATTTTGTATTATGTTGTTCAAAGGGATTTCTATGACCGAAACATACGATATAATTCGATAATATAATGACTTTGCATAATTTGCACTATAAGCCGCACATGTTATTCAGTGCCAAATGACAATTTGCGACTGATACCAAATATCATTCAGTACGTGTTGTTAAATACAATTATTATTATGAAATTGCATTGCGTTGTGGGTTGTGTTTTTTCCCAAAAGACCGAAACAGATCACAGCAATGCATCTAATCAATTTAACTTTCATTATAGTTTTTAAAAGCAATGAATCTACCAGTTTACGCATGCAGTTGTGTCATGAAGTCATATTAATGTCGCCACCGTTGAAACAATTACAACATAAAAGTCTGATTTATTCACAAAATATATATAATAATTGTGTTACACATCATTCAAATAGAAACTAAATATTCAAACATATTTATGATAAATCGGTACATTATTTACTTAGTTTTACAAACAAAATAAGTATTGGAGTTCAATGCTTTGAAATATTATTGAAGCAAATATTTTCTTTAAGAGATATATATTACAGCCTCATAATGACATTAAACTCATTTTACCTATACATATATTAATCCACAGTAGTATATTTACAACACCCGCCGTCAATTATGAAAATTAGTTATCTTACCTTGTAAACGAAGGCAGATAAAGACTTATTCTCGGTATAATGATAAGATAGTGACAATATGTTAAAATATGGTAACTCGGGTTGATATCAACTATTTTTATGCAAAAGCCATTACAATATATTGAATTTAAGTTATTTAATTCTTTTATTTTCAGATATCAGATATGTTTTTTCATTTAAGTAACATTCAAACATTTTTTTTTTCATTCAAACATACTTGATATCATCTCTTGTAGATGATACACGTTAAATAAAATCCAAAGGCATAATTTTGACGACAGACATCAGTTATCTTGTCCATCACTTGTGCTGCAAAAGTGAATATTAAAGCCCATGTTAAAAGTTGATATACAAGTCTCCTTCCAAATGTTCGACCCAAAAAGTTGTTTATTAAAATTCCATTGTCCAAAGTCCTATGGTAAAAGCAGTGTTTTCTGTATTCGATTCTTAAATTCACTATTTTATGTGAGCAAGACTTGATGTCTCATGTTTAACGAATTTAGCACCACTCAGACAATCAAACAGTCGTTTAAGTCTAGGTAAACCAACGACAATAAAAACGAGTTCTGGTGAATTAAAGGACTTTAACCCATTTATGCCTAGCGTCTAGAAAAAAGGCCTTGGCAAACAGCGTAGACCCAGGTGAGACGCCGCATGATATGGCGTCTCATCTGGGTCTACACTGTTAGCTTGAAGGAATTTCTGTAAGAAATATTCTAAATATAGAAATAAGTATACTAGACATCCCTAATTTTGGAAATAAATTGATCTATTTAAAAAGATGGGAGAGTCCACTAGGCATAAATGGGTTAATGCATTGAACAACAACGTGGGGTTTACTCTGTTCGATGGCAACGCGACCAGAAAACACATTCTGTAATTACAGCTCGGACAGTTTTGTTCAGTTTTTGAACATAATTTTCGAGTATTGTAATATCAGGCCGTTATAAATGTTAAGATCGTTAGCGTCCGTATGCAGTTAAACGTGTCAATTTGTGTGTTTTTTTAATAGAACAAATGAGAGCAAAACCTTGATTGTATCTCAATTTGAGACCCATTTTTCCTTATCTTAGAACTTTTTCTTAAAGTTAAGTTTTTGCACTTTTGAATGACCCTTTTGTAACATTTATTTTTAGTTTGCTTAAAATATATCATTCTCACCTTTCCTTAGAAGCATGTGTACACTTTCCCGTTACCATCATCAACGAGTCGTGCGGCTATGACCATCTTTCCATCTCGGATGTTCGGCGAGGTCTTCAAACGCATTTGATGACGTAAGGAGTAAATGCGGCATCTCACAATCCATCTTTGAACCCATTTTCTAGGTAGTGATTGAGTAAGTACCGACTCGACATAAGTGACAAAATAAGTAAATGGCCGACACCATATAAACCAGATGAACTTCATAGTTGTCTTGCTTTTCTTGCTTTTGCTTGATACTACCTACATTTTGTTAAATATTTCAGTAAAGCATTAGCTAAAGAAACTTAAACTTAAAGAAAGCTGAAGCCAACCCCGTATCGAAAGTCAACCAGAGTCGTAACATATTTATGTCACGCTATAAATCAAAGAATGCTCATTTTCTTGGATACATTTCTACATATATTGGTGAATGAATATAAATTACTGCATCGAGGAATATTTTAATGTTCAAATGTTTCAAATGCATCTTACAAAAGATGAAAATAACTCTCATCGGTCTGAAAATCACAATTTTGACGCCATTGTCGCTTTGTCACGTGACGAGTTTTCATTTGGATACTTTCGGATCGACCTTGACATTTTATGCTGAAATTGTAAACATTACTTTCGTTTTCTGAAATCTATTATTTGTGATTAACAACTTACGTCTGGTGGATTATAAGACTGATTTCAGTGTGAATCAGGTAGTTTTAAATAATATTTACTTTGAGTTTGTATTTACACTACAATTTGTTTACAAAACAGCCAGAATAACTGAAATACCGGGAAATGTCATTCTAAATTTGAAAACACTTGAGCACATGGTATGTTACTAAAAATAGAAATAACGTCGACGACCGTGAAATCTCGGGAGATTCGCATTTCAAGAAAGTCTGTCACATCGCTGCTTTTCTCGATATGTAAGAGCAGAATAGATAATTTTTAAATGTTTAAGATAGTATTTTGTGAAAGAATATATCAGTTAAATGTGAAAAATGTCAATCTTTCCGATCAAGTGGTTGATTTGGGCCAATAACTGCATTTAAAAGCTGTTTTGGACCGGTCTTTGTTAACTGTCAACTTTTCGGGAATTTCTGGTTGACTTTCCTAATGGAGTTGGTCCATAACTATAAAGTCGCGCCAGTCAAAAATCATAAAAAGCGACATTTAAAGTTATGGTAGCCAGAACTAGTAAAGCATATGCTTATTTTCTGATTATATTCCTCTTACTGACAAGAAAAGCAAATTAAAATTCGACGATGAATAGCACTGGGGTTTAATAAAATCAAAATACTATCTTATGCTATTTTTAATCTTAAATTTGAATACCAAACTCGTGTATGTTCAAAGGAATGGGCAAAGTTGTTGACCACGTACAGGATTGACATGAAATGCTAGTATTGTATGTATTTTACCATCTTAGTTGGATTGCTACCATCAATTAATATCAATATTTTAGAAATTAAAGAAACCACTTGGACGTGTGGTACGACAGCACGTTTGTTTCATGAACGGTTTAATTGGTCATTAATGTTAACAGATGTTTACAAATGAATTTTGAACTGTGATAGATGTTTGTGAAACCTCTAAACATATAAGAGCTCATTTAATATATGTTAACACCACTTACCCTTTTAATTATGTTGGTTTTGATCTTTTTAGTCTAATCCATGTGAAGATTTTCGAAAATTTTTGTAATCACCGCAATTAAACAACATTTGCTGTAACTGTGCAGACAAAGAATCAATCAGCGAAAACTACAGCAAATTTATTTTACAACACTCTAATTTTATACAACATTTCACGTTTAAATTATAAAAATTGATTATGCAACTTAACAGAGATCAAAGTGACTCTCATTCTGAAGGAAATGTTGGAACTAAATGTTTTTTATAGAACTTTGTTTGATATGTAAGGGAAAATTCAGATAAAATTATTATTAAAAATATGCTAATTCTTAGATATATACTAAAAATTGCACACGACATGAGTGTACTAAATATTGAATATTTGAACTCATATTACGTCAAAAATCGAATTTTTTTTATGCTATCTTTTTAAAAGAAAATTTAGACTATGGGAAAACGATAAGTATTTACTAATGAGTTCAAACTTTGTAACTTGTATATACATATAATTGCAGTTACGGTGAAGATAAGTTACAAAACACAATTTGTTACTTAAGGGAGCAGAAACATTTACCATGAATTTAATATTAAACGGATCTGTCGCAACAAACAATTTTATTTTGCGTTAATAACATTGTTGTATTTGTAACATCTTTTACAATTTACAATTAGTAAATCATACAGGATGATTTTTAAAAGGGGTAAAAACTGTGCATTATTTATTTATTATTTCGCAACATTTCTTTTGAGATTCAAATTATGTGGAAATAGCATTGAACAAGCTATGAAGTAGATATATTAATATTTTGCGTAATTTAATTTTCATTCTCTGTGTTTATTTATTTAATAAAAGTCTGGTTACTTTAACGGTGCAAAATTTTCGTTAAATACACAGTTGTCTTAGATCGCCGGGAATTCCAAACGAAAGTATAAGTCATATTCTAGTTTCATGCAAAACTGGCACCGTTCCTAATAATTTCAATGGGTTTGTGCCATCTACAGTTTTACTCTATAGAATGTGCGAGAATAATCCGATACTGCAAGTGTGGATCTACATATACATTGACCTAATACTTTTAAATAGTTTTTGAAATTTAAGTAATAGGGCACGATAGATGTTGAGACGGTGGTTGAAGTTCGTGATATATCGTTCCCATTTTTGTAGAAAAGTATTGTGGGATTTTTGTTTTAACATTTGCGGAAATAGATCACTATTTCCTACACCTTAAAAAGACCAGACATCATAGAAGCCAAACAATTATATGATTGATTTTACTTGCGAGCGCCTGTTACGTTCTTGTGGGTGTGCTTCCATATCATGAATTATCAAATTATATTAGTATTAATATAATTGACATCATTTTTTGGTCGAAAGTGTTTCCTACTTTTGTCAGTATCTTACAATTTGTAGCATTCTGGTGGTAAGTTGTGTTCGCCCGAATTAGCCATCGTTTTTGGTAGATATTTTTCACAGCTGACATATGTTTTTAACAGTGAAGATGAGTGTTTTCTATATAGGCGGAAGACTACTTAAACACTATACATTGGCCTCATAGTTTAAAATCGGAAAGATCAGTTTATCGACTACACATAGTTGGTGATTTAGAGACAAATTTGTGAATTTACGATAATCTTTATTTAATTTTATAAGCGCTTTAATAGCATGTCCGTTTAGTGTTTCAAATGTATTATAAAACGCCCCACCTGTTGTTAAAACGACACAAGAATTATATAAATGTTTTACAGTTTCCAACTCTTTGTTATAACACACAGATTTGATTCAGTCGCGAATACTACCATATTTTTCTAAAGATCATTATTTTCGGTCTTTTCGAAATTAACTTTAAAATTCGAAGGGTCACATTATTCCAAAAAAATGTCAAGTCTTGTGTTTAAATTTTGTTAGATTCTCAAGAAAAGAAAATCATCGGCGTACAGTAGATAATAAGTTTAAGTATATCAATATCATTTCCGTTGAAGCCATTATAAGTAAAATATTATTGAAGTCAATTTATATACATTCAACAAATATATGAAGATAAACAATCGCCTGGCCTTGTGCACAAATACAGGTCAAGATATCGTACAATTGGTTTAATGTTTCATCTTTAACTTCCTATTTTTCATAGAGAGATTTTGCCAATTCCATTATCATCCCCCGTATCTGCTGGAAGCAACGTTTTTCAATCGACAATTAACTGAACTATAAAAATTCATATATTTTTAAAGTCTGAGTTATACGACATTTAATTACCAAAAATCTATTCCAATCTGTAGCGAGAGATGTTTTCTGTCTGATTTGACAAGAAGGTCACGCAGGTTTGTTTATAAACAAAATCCAGAGGGCGCTAATGAAATACCGCGACTCAACCCGACCCGCGAGTTAACCGGGTTTGAGTATACTGTATTGGTATGATGCCTGTAAAAATGTAAAAGTTCGTTTGTTGCAATACCACCAGTCTAAGGTATATTTTCATCAGGCTGAAGCTATATACACTGTCTGGTTAAGATAAAATCGAATACGGTTTAAACAATTGTTAAATTATTTTATTTTCACACAAAATGTTTGATATAAAGGATCTAATGGATACTAATGTACATTGGGGATACAAAAATACAATTAACAAATTACGTACATGTATAAGTATGTTTTATTCATATTTGGTAAATAATTCATCGACTACGTTACGCAAAAATGTAATTTTCCTCGGCATATAATGCATAGTCCACTTAACAAAAAGTACAACCAATGGTATCAATATTATTAACTACAATGTATATACGTTTATCCTACAGTGCGACACATAAAATATACTTTTATTTTCTATTATCCTTACCAAAGATATGTAAAGATGTGTACTTTTTTAACTACCACGCTCCAAGATACAGCATTGCTATTACATCTGTCTTTATGAGGTCTCTGAGAATTATCGATTTAAAAAAACAATAGTAATTAAGTTTGTATTAAACAAGGAAAAAGCCCGCATAGCAATTTATTCCGCATCATAAAAAAGTAATTGTATTATTCCCAAATTTCAAAATCAGTGGCAATACGACAATTTATATCTAGGATTTTAGTTATCCATTTTATACATAAACATTTGGAAATTGTGTTCTTCTTTCGTCAGATAATTGTATTAGTTAATTAACAAGACATATAAATCACATAACACACAACAATGTATAACGAACAAAATATTCAATCTGGGTTCGTTTTGAGCTCTTGAAATTGTTACACATCAGCGTGGTGACAACTGACCTCTTATTAATCATTTAATCATCTTTGTCTCCCCTTCTGCACACGTAACAGGCCAGTACAATACCCAGCAACTGAAATAGCACACAAAAGATGCACAACAGAAGGTTGGAAATTTATAAGTTGTTATAAACCCATCTGTTAAAAATGGCGCGGATACCATTTCAGCTTACTTTCTAGTCAATCTCAGAAAGATCATATAAATATATGTTTTCTTGTTGTAGCCAGAAAAGCTATTTGTTTCAGACCGAAGAGCCACGCTATAATTGTGAAATAAATCATAAATGTTGTCAAGTCCTTTGATTGGCTTGATCATAGATTATGTAAATTCAGGTAGACCGTATATGTATATTTTGAGAAAGACTTATATTACCTCCAGCATGGCAATGCCCACTCCGACGCCGACTAATAGAACCACGTGACTCTTAATTTGCGACTCAAACGAAGTAAAGCAACCCTGTAAAAATACGTATGTTATTGTTGCATTCATGTTGCTTTCGTAGTTTAACAAATATCAAAATTAAATGCCAATAGACAATTAGTTAGTTTATGGTTAGAACTTTCCTATAAATCAACAGTTCATTGTTTAGGATTCATGTATAAATAAATAATGCGATTAATACATACAGTAAGGACAAGAACTGCGTGTCAAGATTGCAAGAGCATGTGTGGTGAATATATGTAGCACAACCCGAGACACTACTTTGTTAAATGCGGCGGGTTAGTTTTTTCTGGTTCTTGTTAAATTTTATTTACACTTAAATGTATTATGAATATTGCTGGGCCAAGTGTGAGGTTGAGCGCTCTATAACCAGGTTTAAACCCCCAATGCTTTGCATTGACCGTTCCAAGGCGGTGACCCCAGCTTTATTTATATTTTGTGTTTATGTTGGTTTGTATTGTGCTGTATTGTGCTGTTTTGTACTGTTTGGGCAATCGGTCACTTGCCTTAAATAAAGGACCAACTAATTGTTTTTAATGAAAATTCAATACTGCTCCAGCAGCTGGAGTTTCACTTCTTTATATTGTGTCTATCACTTAAGTATTCAACAATATACAATAAATCAATCAATAGTTTGCAACGCCAAGGGTCAAATTAATGTTATACAGTGTAAATATTTTGTTAACTTGGTTTTGTTGTTGGTGAAAACCATTTTCTACGGCATGAATTGAATAAATTTGTGAAATTGTAACAGTTTGTAACGTAATGTATTCATGTAACAGGGTTGAAATATTCATTTCACGGATTCTGTTCATGTGTTCTGTTTTAAATGTTATTATTTCCATATAACGCATTGTGTTTACCTGGGTTACTTATTAAGCTGTGCTCCTGTGGCCAGTCTTAGAGTTAAAGTCAGTCAAGCATGTGAGTTACACATGTCCAGTTTATATAATTGTTCAGTCAGGCTTGACCAGTTATTTTCCCGCCCTTTCCTTTGTCTTCTGGGCACTTCTAACTTGAACACAGAGCTGTACACATCTACTTTTAAGATGTACTTTTATAGTACAGAGTTGCCATTACTTCAATATAAGGTTAGTTCTATTTCTACCTGTTTGCATTTACTCTTTCTTGTATTTGCATTGAGTTGTATTTATGTTGTGAGTTGATATAACTCATATTTGATAAGTAATTAGGTTAAATTCAGAAAAGCAGCATTGCCATCCTAAACGTGCTAACGATTCCTATAATTCACAGTTTCCCATACTCTTCACATGTATAATCTTATTTGCAGCAGTAGCACAGCACCCGCAGAGAATTGTATACGATTGAGAGAGAGTTCCGTACACATTCCACAAATGGTAAGTGAGAACGAGAAAGAGTTGAGATCTCATGTAATTGTATGTTTATGCTGTATATGTACCATTTATCATGTTACCAGATCTTTTATATATATTTCATTGTAACTTGTTAAAGGCCACACATGATATGTTTTATATATTTGTTACTTTGCATATAATAATATAGTGTCTGATACCATGTTTATATATGTTTCAGTGACATGGAATTCGTATAATAATAAAGACGAATACAACATATATTCGGGTGGTTATTTTGAGCCGGGTACTGCCCGTTTATATTTGGCGCCTTTTACATTTTGGCCTTAATTCTATTTAGTCCATTGTATTCCATTTTATTACTGTGTGAGTGTTTGTTTTGATTTGCTGCATTCCTGAGTTTATGCATTGCTAACAGTACATCAGGTTACACTTGTTCACCTTGATTATACATGATTTGGTTTTGATTGGATATAGAATTCCCTAATTTGCATACTGAGTTTGGATATCATCGCTTCCTTGGTTTTCATTGGTTGACACATGACTGAATTTTTTTTTCACTGACAGACCATGTGACTACTATTTTACCTTATATGGAGGTTGTAGTAGAGTAGTAATTCTCAACACAGTGTAGTAGTACATGTACATATAGGTAAGGTCTGTTTTGGACAGATGTCTCCCGTGTGAGCTGATATCAGGTAAATCTGTTTACACATTTGTGGTCGGCTTCTTTGGTTGTTATTTTAGTTAATTTGATTTGTCTCAGGGCATTGCATTTTTATTTTGGCGTTTAATATTTCTGAAGTTAATACTTATAACACAGTGTAGGTTGAGTGATTTGAATTAAAATACTTGGTGCAATTTATTCATTTGAATTTAATTTGAAATTATTTTGAACACTTATTTAAACTTCTTTATTTTTTTGTGAAATATTTTCATTTATTATTGATACTTAGGTTTGATTTGAAATATTTGGTTTTATTTATATTGTATTATTCTAAGTTGGACTTTGATTTTTAGGTTCTTCCTTGCAGTTTACGGATGGAAATACTTAGTTAATTTCATTTCATATCTTATTTGGAATTATTCTTGGACATTTTGGATAATTAATTATTTTCATGTACATTGCATTCCATTTACACATAGTGTGTTGAAGTTCTGTTTGATATAGGTGATTGAAGTTGTGCATGTTTAGTTGTGACTTAAGTTGACGCAATAGTGTGTTAGCTTGTTCTTGTACTTTGGAGTCTATTTTTCAGTTCATTCAATTTTGGGTTTGTGCTTTTGTGACCGAATTAGTTTGAACGTTGCTGAAATTGTGTGAAAGTGCATCACTGTTCATACTTTGAAGTTTGAATTTGATGTTTTGTTTTAGTTGTGATACTTGATTGATTGGTTCATTGTGGGTCAATTAATTTACTTGTATCTTAACTTTATTTTTTTTTATACTTTGTGATAATATTCTTAGTCCAGGATCCGTTTGCGCACAAGTGATTTATTTATTATTCATTATACTTGGTGATTATTGATTGACTTTCAGACAGTGCAAAAGTGATTTAACTGGTGTTTTCACTTATTGAATTTGATTTAAAGTGGATTCATTTGTTTGTACTTATACTTTGAATTGATTTTATAGAAGTTCACTTTGAATTGCAACTTAATTAGTCTTTGAGGATTTATTTGGTTGAACTTAAGGTTGAGTTGATGCAATACTGACTTAACTTTATTATTTTTTTTAATTAATAATTAGAATTGGAAGGTGTTTGTTTGTTGTTTTATTGGCAGCAACTTTGAATTTTGGGTAGCATTTAACTGACTTTGAACTTTATTTGGTCTAAGCTATATTATACTATGTATGTTGGAAGAGATTAGTGTTTCTTTGAAACACAATATACTTGGAAGGGTTATCATTATTTCTTCGGAAACTATTGACTTTGAAGTTGACATGAATTGATTATTTGACAGAATTAATTAATTGATTAATTGATAGGTTGCATTAAATCACTGATAATTGAAAGTTGAATTTGAAGTTAAATGAACATGGCATCAAGTGAAGGGAAGATTATGGAGACTGTTCAAGAAGAAGGAGGTCAGGATATTACAGAGGAAGATAGGAAATTGCTTGAAGCATTTAAGAAGCTTGATGTTAAGCCTGAAATTGAAAATACAGAAGACTTAATCAAATTTATGTCCACATATAGATGTCGGGAAAAGGCTGAAGATAGGTATAGGTCAGCTGATACTTTAAGATATGTTGAGGACAGAAGACACTTTGAAGACAGAAGACACTTTGAGGACAGAAGAACCTTTGAGGAAAGAAGATATGGGGATGACAGAACCTTCAATAGTAGTTATAGCTACCCCAGGATATCAACCTTTGGAGGGGTTAGTGGAAAAGGAGAAGCCAGTTGGGAGAGTTTCAAGTTTGAAGTTCAGTCTTTGATGGCTGATAGGATATTCAGAGAAGAGCAAATATTATTTGGAATAAGAAAGGCTGCCAAAGAAGATGTGGCTGACATATTAAGACGACTAGGAACAAAGGTTACAGTGAATGAAGTTATGTGGAAGCTGGAGAGTACATATGGAAATGTTGAAACGAAGGAAACTATTCTAAGAAAGTTTTACAATTGTTCCCAGCAACCTGCAGAGTCCATTGCATCATTTTCTTCTAAGCTTGAAGACTTGTACGACAAGGCAGTTTCTTTGGGGGGTATTAAGAAGGATGACAATATAATTAAAGGGGTCTTATACCAAGGATTGAAGAAGGAACTCAGGCAGCAGGCAGCTTACAAGTTTGAAACAGAACATGATTATGACGCCTTTAAAATCTATCTAAGAAAGATGGAGTCTGAAGATAGAGAGGAGAAAAGAGAGACAACAAAGCCAGCCAACCCTGCGGTAAATACAACAGCACCAGAATTGACTGAGGTCCTGTCACAACTCAAAAGGTTGAATGAAAGAATCGATAGATTAGAAAGAGAGAAAGTAACAGGTCAGTCAGAGAACCAGTACACACCATTTATCAGCAGAGGTGCTCGGCGTGGACAACACGGTTATGATAGACATTTCCGGCCAGATCAGAGGGGTTTCAGAGGAACAACAAGAAGGGAACCATCAAGGCCACTGTCATCAACCACGTTTATGCCCACCTGTTACCACTGCAATCAACGTGGACACATTGCTAGGGAGTGCCCAAAACTAGTTTGTGCTCCAGTCGCCGGGTCGGAGAGGAGCACACCAGAGACTAAGAAAGACCCTCAACTAGTTGGAGATGTGAATGAAGTCAACCTGAATATTAATAACAATACAACCACAGCTCTTTTGGACACTGGATCATGCGTAAGTATTATATCTGAAACATTCTATAAAGAACACTTAGCTGATACTGAATTAGAGCCACTGACAGAAATGATCAACATAGAATGCGCTGATGGTCAACAACTCCCATACTTAGGATGTATAGAAGCTACCATTAGTATTGAAAATGGATTGGAGAAAGCAACATCAAAGCAATGTCTCTTTTTGATATCACCAGATACGAAATACTCTGCAAGAACTCCAATAATTCTAGGAACAAACATATTGAAAACATTACTACAAGACTGCAAAGATAATTTTGGTGAACAATTTTTACAGAAGGCTAATTTACATACTCCATGGTTTTTAAGCTTTAGATGTTTAGTAATAAGAGAGAAAGCACTTAGAAGAAACAAGAATTGTCTGGCTATACTGAGATGTGCTACTGAACAGAAGATTACCATAGGACCAAATCAAACCAAACATATACCAGTGACAGCTTATAGAAAACTACCATACAGTGAATGTAATGCATTGATATCAGGGACAGGAGATTCATCACTTCCTGACTTCATTGACATCGGACCAGCTCTCGTGAATTATGACTTTAAGAAGAATGAGTATGTAGTGGAGTTATCTAACGTCACCTATAATACAGTTACAATAGCACCCAGAGCCATCATTGCAGAGCTACAGCCAGTTGACATTGAAGATGATACAACAAGGAGACACCTGAAGGAAGAGGAAGATTTGAAGAGAAGACAAGAGGCATTGATAGAAAGCTTGGACATCGACAAAGACAACATTTTAACACCTGAACAAAGAGAACAATTAAAAACACTTCTTCAAAAACACAAGGATTTATTTTCAACTTCTGACACAGATATAGGAACGTGTACGAAAACCAAACATAGAATAAATCTACATGACGAAACGCCATTTAAAATGAGACATCGCAGGATACCACCTAACATGGTTGAAGAGGTTAGAGCACATCTGGAACAGTTACTTTCATGCGGTATAATAACACCATCCAAATCTCCATGGGCATCACCAGTAGTTCTTGTTAGGAAGAAGAATGGAACACTCAGAATGTGTATAGACTTTAGAAATCTTAATGCCAAGACTATTAAAGACTCCTATGCCCTTCCCAGAATAGAAGACGTTTTTGATTGTTTACAGGGGGCGATGTATTTTTCTACGTTGGATATGAAATCAGGTTATCATCAAATTGAAATTGAGGAGGAGCATAAGGAAAGAACAGCCTTTACAGTAGGAGCACTAGGGTTTTACCACTTCCGAAAAATGCCATTCGGATTGACAAATGCTCCAGCAACATTTCAAAGAAATTCAGAGGAAATGCTAGGAGATTTGAATATGAAGATCTGCGTTATTTATTTGGACGACCTTATCATCTTTAGTAAAACTTTTGAGGAACACCTACATAACATAAACACCATTTTTGACAGATTAAGGGAATTTGGTTTGAAACTAGCTCCTGAAAAATGTGAATTCTTCAGAGAAAAGATAGCTTTCCTAGGACACATTGTGAGTAGTAAAGGAATTGAAACTGACCCAAGTAAGATAGACAAGATCAGAAACTGGCCATCACCAAGCACACCAGAAGAATTGAGAAGTTTTTTGTCATTTGCTGGATATTACAGAAGATTTATTCAAGACTTTAGCAAAATTACGAGACCGTTGAATGATCTGTTACCACCAACCAAAGCAAAGAAGGGACAGAAGAAACCACTGAAGGAATGGAAATGGACAGACACTGAAGAAGATATATTTACTAATCTGAAAGAATTTCTGTCTACACCTCCAGTTCTGGCATATCCAGATTTCAACTTACCGTTTGAAGTACACACGGATGCATCAGGTAAGGGTTTAGGAGCTGTGCTATATCAACAACATCACGACAACACCAAACACGTCATAGCATATGCAAGCAGGTCACTCAGTAAATCAGAATCAAACTACGCAGCTTTCAAATTAGAATTTTTGGAATTAAAATGGGCAGTCACCGAAAAGTTTTCAGATTACTTAACCAACACTCACTTTACATTACTCACAGATAACAATCCACTCACTTACATTCTCACTACAGCGAAATTAGACGCAACAGGGCAAAGATGGGCATCAGATTTGGGCAATTACAACTTTGACATCATATACAGGGCAGGCAGAAACAACACAGATGCAGATGCACTCAGCAGATATCCTCACCACAAAATCATAGACCAACAACAACATGAAAACATCAAAATAGACAACAGCACAGTGAAAACAATTTGCAAGTACATAACACCAGCACTCATTGACACACTACCAGCATTGTCACTCAACATCATAGAAGCTACAGAAACACCAATGCAACCTATAGCACAGCTTGAATTAAGAGAAATTAGGAAAGCACAGAGACAAGATCAATTAATTGAAAAGTGGAGAATAGCAACTATAGACAAGACTCTACCCCAATTTAATACTCTACCTGGAGATATCATAATGAAAAAGAACTTTGAAAACTTTATCATAAAGAGAGGCATTCTGTACAGGAATTTACATGAGAATGAAGAGATTATTGAACAACTCGTTATACCAAACTGCTATAAGAGAGAAATACTAGAAGGATTTCATGACGACTGTGGTCACCCTGGAAGAGATAGGACACTAAGATTACTGAGAGAACGCTATTTTTGGCCAGGAATTACAACAGATGTGGTGAAACATGTCACAGGATGTAATCGATGTTTAAGGAGAAAGACAACAGTGAATACAAGGGCACCAATGATTAATGTGAATACAACTTATCCATTAGAATTAGTGTGCTTTGACTTTCTGTCAGTTGAACCATCTAAAGGACATAGTAACATCCTAGTGATAACGGATCATTATACCAAATTTGCCATGGCCATTCCGACAAAGAACCAGACAGCGAAAACAACCGCCGAAGCCTTTTATAACAATTTTGTTGTTCAGTATGGTATTCCAACAACTTTACACTCTGACCAAGGAGCCAATTTCGAATCACAGATAATCAAAGAGCTCTGCAAATTAACCAATACAAAGAAAACTCATACTTCTATTTACCATCCTCAAGGAAACGGAACTCCAGAAAGATTTAATAGAACATTACTAGGCATGCTTGGAACATTAGAGAATGATCAGAAGAAACATTGGACTGATTACATTAAGCATCTGGTATTTTGCTACAATTGTACTCCACACGAATCGACAAGAGTATCACCTTTCGAATTAATGTTCGGACGTAAAGCAAAATTACCCATGGACACCAAGTTTGAACAAGTAACATCAGAATTCAAGACCAAAGAAACCAAAGATTACATTGAACATTTAAAGATGAGAATGAAGAGGACAAGAGAAATAGTTGAACAGTATGTAGAAAATGCCAAAGGTAAGCAAAAGAAGTATTATGACATGAAAGCTCGAGCAGCAAGAGTTCAAGTAGGGGATAAGGTTCTTGTAAAAATCCTATCCCATACTGAAGGAAAACACAAACTGGTAGATAAGTTTGAAGAGGAAGTTTTTACTGTCCTAGAACAAGTAAATGACCATATACCAGTCTATCGTGTCAGGTCAGAATCAGGTAAGGAGAAAACTCTGCACAGGAATCATCTGCGCCTGTTGGTTAATCAGGATGAAGCAGAAGAGTTCCGGGATAATCAGGAGACTACTTCAGGTAACAGCATACCTGTAGACGTAGCAGAAGAAGAAGTAGAAGAATTATCAGACAAGAAGACCATGGATGCATCCAAAGAAGTAGAAAAGATGGAAGACGATGATGAGGATGAGTCTGATGCAGGAGATCTTGTATATTTTTCAAGAGGTGGGGACGCCCATATCCTAGCTGACGACATAGATATGTCTAGAGAAGAATCAAGGACGGAAAACATAGATATGTCTAGAGAAGAATCAAGGACGGAAAACATAGATATGTCTAGAGAAGAATCAAGGACGGAAAACATAGATATGTCTACAGAAGAATTGAGGATAGAAGACAGAGATGATATTTCTAGTGAAGTTCCCGGAGAACAACGAAACGAAGATAGGGAAGAAGTAATACAAGCAGAGGATAGAGTAGATGACGTTGTTGAAGATGTTCCTGAATCTACAGCAGGGAATGAAGAAGAGAACAACGAAGAAGAGATGCCTGAAAACGTACCTCATCAAGTAGATTTGTCGCAAGAAGCTGACATTACTGAAGAACCAGACATTACTGAATACCCTATACAAGATCAAGATAATAATAATCAAGAAGACATTGAAGTCCCTATAGAAATGGATGAAGCACAACGGATAAGGACAGAGACATCTACATCGGATACTAGAGCTCCAACACCAAAACCAAGACAATCTGTCAGAGAGAGACGACCTCCAGATCGGTATAAGGATTACCAGATGAATGCTTGTGTGGTACCAAGACCACAAGATGCCAGGTTTGAGGCATTAAATAAATTGATTGCCTCAGGTGTTTTAAATCAATTAGACAGTAAGACAGCTGGACGTATGGTTTCTAGTATTTTTCAGTGAAATTTTCATTAAAAATTTGTTTTAACATATTTTAAACAATATTGTGTATGTATTTTGTGTGTATTTTATATCAGATGTTGTTTTTTTTTTTGCAAAGTTCGGGCAGTATTATTCTGATTAATAAATTATCAGAAAGAGTTATCTCTGAAATAAATTTCAGTGAGTTTTCATGCGAGTGATGTGAGGTTATTTTTGTAACTTTCTTATTAACAATGTGAATTGCTGATATTGCATATAGTATCAATTGATTTTTTTAATGTATTATTTTAATGTGAGGACACAGTTCTGAAGAGCAGGAGGAAAAGAGTCAGAATCATATTTATACATTTATGTAAGGTAAGTATGTATCAGTTATTCAGTAGTATAACTAGTGGATGTAGTTTCGATAAAGTATGTTGTTCTTGCTTGTACAATGCTGTTATTATAAACAGTATAGTGAGATAGATAGGTATTGTATCTATTTTGTATAGAAAGGTTATTTGTTGACGTACGATTCTGTTTTTACTGTGACATGACAATTTTGTTTTCTTCTTGGTTTGTTATGATGAGGACATCATTTTTCGGGCCAGGGAAGTCTGTAACAGGGTTGAAATATTCATTTCACGGATTCTGTTCATGTGTTCTGTTTTAAATGTTATTATTTCCATATAACGCATTGTGTTTACCTGGGTTACTTATTAAGCTGTGCTCCTGTGGCCAGTCTTAGAGTTAAAGTCAGTCAAGCATGTGAGTTACACATGTCCAGTTTATATAATTGTTCAGTCAGGCTTGACCAGTTATTTTCCCGCCCTTTCCTTTGTCTTCTGGGCACTTCTAACTTGAACACAGAGCTGTACACATCTACTTTTAAGATGTACTTTTATAGTACAGAGTTGCCATTACTTCAATATAAGGTTAGTTCTATTTCTACCTGTTTGCATTTACTCTTTCTTGTATTTGCATTGAGTTGTATTTATGTTGTGAGTTGATATAACTCATATTTGATAAGTAATTAGGTTAAATTCAGAAAAGCAGCATTGCCATCCTAAACGTGCTAACGATTCCTATAATTCACAGTTTCCCATACTCTTCACATGTATAATCTTATTTGCAGCAGTAGCACAGCACCCGCAGAGAATTGTATACGATTGAGAGAGAGTTCCGTACACATTCCACAAATGGTAAGTGAGAACGAGAAAGAGTTGAGATCTCATGTAATTGTATGTTTATGCTGTATATGTACCATTTATCATGTTACCAGATCTTTTATATATATTTCATTGTAACTTGTTAAAGGCCACACATGATATGTTTTATATATTTGTTACTTTGCATATAATAATATAGTGTCTGATACCATGTTTATATATGTTTCAGTGACATGGAATTCGTATAATAATAAAGACGAATACAACATATATTCGGGTGGTTATTTTGAGCCGGGTACTGCCCGTTTATATTCATTATATAACATAAATATTATGTTATATATTAGTGTAACAAATGATAATAATATAAGAAGAGTTCTATAAAGAAAATATTCTAGAAATACATCCTTCATCATAATGTTATGTAATGAATATTATTAGTAATATATATATATATATATATATATAGTTAAAATAGAATCTTCGGATGGGATATGTAATGAAGTTTGAAAAATTGATTATAGAAGTATGGTTTCATTTCTCCAATGTAGTTCAATTATCGGGAACATCCGTTGATTTGTCTTAGTTCTTGAGTAACAATTTGGCTCGTAGGTCAACATTACTTCAAACCAATACATAACAGACATAACAAGTCCAAATTCAGATATGATATATAATGAAATTTAAATAATTTATTATATAAGTGTAATTCCAATTTCCCAAGGTACATAACGGATACAAGTTCGGATTGAATGTGTATCGGGGTTTACATAATTGATTATAGAAGTATTAGGTTTCATATTACCAATGCGGTTTGTCCATAGAGAACATCTGGTTATATGATCGAGTATGCTTAATGAAATGAGGTCTCCTGTTTCCAAAGGTTATTATCTGCACATGTTCATCACGAACATATTGGTCAAACGTGATAACTGTGTATTGCACTCTTCTGCTGTGACATGTGGTAGATGCATGAGAATAAAAGGCTGTGAGAAGAAAGATTCTGCGGTTAGATTTGAAAGTCTGCGGTGAGAGTTGTCACGTTTTCTTGACGAGGCGGCCATGTTGGCCGCCGCGCTGTAAAATTGTACTTCATGAACATTAGAAGCGTTGTGTTAAAAATTATTTAACAGAAATAAATCTCGATGAAAACAGAAATGAACTTTGGTTGTTACTGTGTGTTATCCACGAACGATACATAATTACGTGACAAGTTGAATATGTACAGTTCATCCCTATGTATTTATTGCGATAAAATTTAAAGGCCCAGACACATACATTTCAACAACGGAAACGGTCTTATTTACATCTGACAAAATTCTTGCAGTATACACTTTCGATTTTTTGACTTGAAAGTTTAATCAATTTATTATGCTTATTTTGTATTGACGTATACTTGTTGCGTTGGTCTTAACACAAAGAGAGTGCCTTACACGAATGCAATTTCCATATCTAAGGATGCGAGAAAAAAATAATAGCTGGCTTGAAACCAAAACCAATTGTAAACACTATGACTTGCATAAAGATATTTTATATATTTTGGCTCGAATACACATGTTAAAAAATAAATCGCACGCAAGACAGGCACACTCCTGGTATTCGCACATTTCTAAATGTAATCCTATTCACCTCATAATAATTGACAATCATATAGTACACTTTGAATAAGGATTTTTTTTCAAATATTAACCTCAATAAGCTTAGTATAAAATAGGCTTGTTCACAGATTTAACAAAAAGTTATTATCCTGGATTATATTGACTAACGACATTTTTATTATATACCTCTTTCTTGACGAAATTAGAAGTGGCAGTAGCATTATGTTGTATCTGATTGGCCTCAGTTTGACATGCGGTAGAGTTCTTAACAATTGGTTTATCCGGATCATTATTGGTCAGGACACAGCACGTGTCTGGAACGTGTGTCTGAAAGGTAAAAAGGTGTTTTTGTTTAGCGTCTTGAATAATTTATCATTCAGGGGTTTTTTTAACAAAAAGTTCATATAGTGTATTTTATCAATAATGATACCATATCGTATGTACGTATTATTTGAAAAACAAACAAAAAACTACAAACCATTTTCCATATCATAACACATATAGTCATTGGGAATTTTTACAGAGTGTCTCTCAGTATCAGAGAATAAATGGATTGAAACTCAATTAAGCAAAAATGAAAATCTAGGCCCAGTGGTTACATATTTACTCCAATGTTCACTCAACACAAATATGAATAATGAAGAAAAGATTATATTTGGTTTTCGGAAATGTGTATCAATGTTCTTAAGTCCAAGACAAATTAATTTTAAAATAATTTTTAAAAAATATATATAATGCACTTTCGACAATATAATGTCAAATAATTTAGACGTACAACAGTGCGTCATTCTGTACATTCGTGTTTAATTGCTAATAATTTTGTTTTGACAGAGTTATTTGGAAAAGAAACACATTACTATAAAAATATACCGATTTGTCGGTGAAATTTGTTCCAGAGTAATCTTTCGGCCCTGTGGACCCGCAACACGTCAACTGAAAAACAACTGAGTAAATTAACCGAAAATGTGATAGTTTGGCCAATATATTATATATATGTCTTTAATCTCTTGTGATTCATCAATAAATGGAACCTAAATTTTCGTTCAGCAGTTGCGTATGTATTACCTAGAAAAAGACGTAGACAAAAAGTGCAGATTGCTGACAGAAAGACAAAGAAAAACGACTTATCAATTGAATATTTACGAATTTACTTTATCTTGCACTCATTTTATTATGCGTCAGTTTCGTCTGTTCTATTTTTCTCTGTGTTCTACAATCTACTGTGATACATGTACTTCTTTCGGGCCATTAAATAAGCATCGTCCATCATTTTGCCATTTTGTTCTAGATCTATGACTTAATAGCATATGAAAACAAACATAAAAAAATGCGTCTTGATAGGTTTGTGCTAATTATTTAAATACCTAATAGGAAACTTTTTGCACAACTCTAACTTCAAGATACTTCTATTTTGACATATTTTGTAACACATCTAACGTTGCTAAATAGCGTTATGTATTGACAACCGACCCATAGTATCACACAATAGTTAACTTATAAATTTTGATACAGATTAATTCATTATATAAAGAATAATGAAATAATTGTCCTTTAATGCTGGTCCAGTATAGTCAACATTCAAATACTTTTTTACGTGCTTATACAAAAAATGATTAGATCTTTTACTACGGTAAATTCAATTAACCGCATTCAAAAATGATCACTAGGTACACACAACCTTTACTGTTATGTGCACTTTTCGCATGAAAATTCGCATTTATTTTCAAAGATTTGAGCTAACGTTTGCATTACCTTTCGTAACTTCTCAGATTTAGGTCTAATTTTGAATACCTCATATAAATAGAGGAAAGCGCGTGGTCTTTGAATTCCAAATAATAGTTATTGCAGCTCTAAACCAATCTGAAACTGTGAAATCAAATGTTCTTACCCAGACTTGAACATAGTCCCAAGCTTTTGTCTGCAGGCTGTTCCCTGGCGTATAATTCGGACCCAGTGACTTGTTCAGAATGTCTGGCAACTGATCGTGTATCTATTCGACAAAACCTCTAACACATTAAACAAGCAAACAACACATTTCGTCAATTCTAATAATATGTTATTAATTTATGATTTACTCTGACCACTATAAATACAATCAATGGGTTGGTACATAAGCGGAGAAATGTTTCACTTTGTCAATAAGCTCCGTTTTGGTGAACGTTATTAAAACAGAAACGAGTATTACTACCTAAAATATAGCACCTGTTTTTCATAGCTTATACGCACAATCAGTACAGTTATGAGCCTATAACTGTTTTATCATGTTCTAAAAATTATGTGAGCTATTATGATTTCTCATTCCTTACAGTGCGACGTCAATTAAACCTGAACCCATTTTAGTGTGAAATGTACACTCCTTAGATTTTATATTATCATTTATAACAGATAATATTTTGTTAAATGCTTCACTATCAAATAACTACCTTCCCCTTGAAAACTGCAGCTGCTATTCCACCTCCAAGTTCACCTATCAGGACCACTGATAGGAAGAAGATGTACTGAAAACGGACGCAGAAAGACATGTACGTTACTGCCAGCATGCAATAAGCAATCCCCAGGTTTTTGTAATCTTATGAAGACGTATGGCGTTCATGTAATTACTTCATTGCTAAGTTTCAAAAACAAATATAGATATGGAACATTACTCATTATCGATGAAAGAAAATAAGTTTCCAAAGTACATGTAAGAAAAAAAACATTAAATCTTATAAGAACATATCCACTGCTTTCGTACCGAAATTGCTTTGCATAATTTTATACTGCACTCGGTCATTGACTGGTATCATCGTGTGGAATTGAAACCCACAAGTTCATGAAATCAGGTAAGTTGTCAAGTGACCGTCCCAAACAACACAGCCAATAATAATAATAATAATAATAATAATAATAATAATAATAATAATAATAATAATAATAATAATAATAATAATTTAGAAAACACACAAAAACAAACGAAAAAGGCAACTACCAGTCCGCCGAAGACCTTCTTTCCTCCAGAACATTTCTCTGGCAGACAGGCGGCAAAGAAGCCGAAGGCTGCAAACAGCAGGACTACGACACCAAAGATGACGAGAACCGTGGAGGCAGTGCTTAGTGCATTGTCGCCGGAATCCAGGGTCACAAGATGCTGCATGTTGACGATGTCCTTGTTCACCTTGGCCCATATCCCGACACCAAGGACCGCGATACCAGACAACTAACACATATATTTTGCAGTCGTTATTAGCTTCTTGATGCAATTAGTTTACAACATATCCGTTTTTTTAATTGAATTCTTAAAATAAAAACATGGCTTTTCGAACCGCGATGTTCAATGTTAATGACGCTAACGTGTGAGAAAAGTACAAATGTGACAATAGTCGGATAGAAAGAATCTTTGACGTCTTTCGATTTTTTTATTTATTTCATAAACTTAAATATCTTATCAAAATGAGCTCCTTTAAGTCCATGCTCAAATATTTCGTTCACTCTTGGTTTTAGAAAAAGGATTCTTTACGTTTGTTGACGCTTAAAACACTTTTGAAAAAAATATTGAGCATACACCGGAAGTAACAAAATTCTTCTACATCATAGTGTCTTGCGGTACAAACGAATGATATACATACTGGAAAAAAATTTCCGTATAAGATGAATATAAATCAATTAGAATAAATTACGGATGTGTTACACTGTCAATGTTACTTAATTCGTTAACACGTGGATGTATTCATTGCTAAATTAGAATCTTAATATAGATGTCTGTACACAAATACTAATTGAATTCAAAATGTATATTCATTTCTATTTTCTTGAACAAATACCCAATAACAACCTTCACGCACTTAAGCTGGTTTGTTATTTCTCACTGTAATGTACAGTTCATTATACAATTCTACATATTTTGCTCAAACAAACACATCGCTTTATGAATGTGTTAGTCGCCTCAAACCAGAGCAATGATTTGAACATCAATTTGCTAACCTACCTATGGAATTTTTAGATCAGTGTACCGGACAAAAACGATTTAATAAATTGTGTAGTAATGGATGTAATGGAATAACATTTCGCATAAAGATAAATAGCGATGTAATCGTTAATTTATACTCTCATAGATGTACCAAATAATTATTGTATTGTCATAAGCACTAGTTATATTTTTATTAATATAAGACGTATGATTCAGCACGTTACCACTTTTAATAAATATTTAGAAATATGATCGTTAATAACGTGTGAATGACCGCATTTGCAAAAACCGGATACCTACCATGAAGATAAGGTTGAAGGAAATGAGGCCAAATCTGGCTAGGCAGCCACAGCAACCCATGTTTATTATTATGTTTGGTTACTTTCTGGAAAAAAATGATCACAGAATATAACTTACTTGACAAAGTGATATACAACAATTAAGGAATTAAACTGATAATACCGATACAAATACTATCTCCTACTGCTTCAATAAGCCATGATTTTAGTGCATTTGGATCACGTGATAACGTAAAAAGAGCGTAGTACGTGTTATCTAAACGAATTCAATGTTTTGTATTTTAAAATGTGTTTTTGAGATTCCTTGGTCAACGTATTACTACTTATAACTTAATGCCTTAAACAATATCAGCTCCTTGTTGTTTTACTTTTGTGTAAATTAAATAGTTTTTAACGAAATTTTTTGTACACGTCGAATGATTAAGCAAAATATGAAAATGTGACTAGAAATCATTACACGCTTTTTACAAAGTTGACTCCCATCGCGTGGCAGTTGGGTTTTGTATTATTTGTCTGTTTCATTCATAGCAAATAAGTTGTTTTCTTTTTATTATTATTATGGGCTCACACTCTAGAATAGCTTAACTTTTATCCATCAATGGATAACGCATCCAACCAACACACTTATACCGGATGAATATCGGTTACTTAACGGTATATCGGTAAAGCTGCGCGATGTATTTCCGATATAAATCCGTTCGCCACCATATGTATGTAATAAGCAAATAAACAATTCTATTTGCATCAATTTTGCAACAACAGCCTCAAAAATCGCGTATAGAATTATTAGATTGAGTTGACTATTTCTGGCAGTAAAGTGTGTAACGACTGTAATAGCAAAGCAAGTAGATATCTGGGATAAATTATTTAAGTATTACTATTTATTTTGATAAACTTACTATTATGTTTACTTTTTCTTTAATGTGTTTATATATAGAATTATTGAAACAGAAGATGCTACATTGAGTTTAGATGCTTCGTAACGTCTTTGTTAAAACGGAAAATAAAGTATTAATACGTTGTATTTACATCTTTAAAAATGAAAAATTAACGTATTTGAGATAAATTGGTTATTGGTTTTCAATAATCGATTACAATTGTAAATTTATAGTAATTGTATGTCATTAGGTTTGCTTATTCCGACATACTGTGCATTTGATCTCATAAAATTATATATACACATGAATAATGTATTTTTTCTTTGTAATTATGAATGTTTTATATATGTTTTATATATGAAAACATAGAATACAAATTATTGCCCCATGGTCCACTTGGCCATGTTATGTTAATAAGTAAAATAATACAGTGTGTATATTTATAACTATATTTATATATAAGCAGTTTCCCAGCTATGTTATTACCTTGCTTCTTGCGATGAGTCTGTGTATCAAAAATAACTATGAATAAAAGTTTTATTGCTTTCTTTGTGCAGTTCACAATAACGACATAACATGAAATCGAAAACAGACGGCTCGATAAATATTTAAGCCGAAATTGGGACGATTGTATGCCGGTGGGCAAAACGCTCACGGCCCGACATCGTTTCAGATATCGGTACGACGTCTAAACGACATCTGGCAAATAGCAAATGTAGATTTGCTGTCTGAGCTACTAGCTAGGATGTTCTTGTCTTCAGCCAAATATATATGAATATAGACTTGAAAGTAGCAAAGCTTGATATTGCAACTGCAAAAGTAGTTCAACATCGGATCTGTTATTTTTCACTATTTTGGAAAAGTAATATATTAAGCAAATATTATGATCCATACAAGTCCATACATTCATAATGTTTTTTCTATAACGTAATTAAATACTGTATGATCTAAGTGTATGGAAACCCTGATATGGCACTACGCGTTTAAATAGTAGTTCATGACCATATCATACGATGTCATTCGATATGATGATGACTAGACAAGAGTTGGACTATGAACTCCGCAAATTTTATTTTTTTAGGTTTTAATAAAACTTACCGGCTAATAACGGATATCAGAGCGTAATGTAAAATCATATTATTATGAAATGGATTTTGTTTGTTTCAAAACACCGAAAATATCACATTAATATATTTTATCAATTTAACTTCAGTCTTATTTTATTTAGCTATAAATAAACCATATTACGTAATCAATTATTCATTAAAACATATGTACTTCATATAAATTGGAATAATTACAACAGTGATCTTTGATTTTTTCACATAGAATGCTTTTTATGCACCATTTTAAAAGGAACGATGTATTCAATTTATTTCTGGTATACATACTAAACAAGTTGACACAATAAGCATATAATTTTAATTAAGTGCTAGTCACTAAATATATCTAAATTTGCAGGCCTTATAATAACATTTAACCTTACCTTTAGATAAAAGTGTCCGCAGTTGTGTATGTGAAACCTTTGTCGTCACTAATACAAATGTGAGTTTATATCCTGCCTTCTAAACCAAGTCAGATACCGAGACATTCATGTAGAGTATAATGATTAGATTGTAATATTTCAAAATATGTTATCTATAATTTGAAATAGTTTAACAACCCGAGTTGATATGAAATAGTTTTCTACATTAAACACTCAATTATATCGAATCAAGTTTTATTTATTTTCATTATGTATTTCATTTTGTAACATTTGAATACACTTGCTATCTGTCATGTAGATAATAAACGATATATTAATTGTTTAAACATAATATTAACAACAAAGGCCAGTTATTGTGTCCATCACCTGTGCTGCAAACCGGAAAAGTTATATTTCATATTGATAGTTGATGCAACACTCCGTTCGCAAATACCTGACTATTACATAGATTTATATTTAATAATTTTTCTAAATGTATAATTATATAATTATGAAGATATCATTTTTTGTTCACGAGGTGTTTGAAGGCAAAACAACGACTGTAAGAATTTCTACTCTTATACCTTTCCGAAAAACGATGAACCACTTTTCTTTCAGTTTTCTATATATCTAATAAAGGAATTATGCAACTCTATACACTTTATCAGGCGAAAGAACATGTTTTTACAATACGTAAGTTTTTATTTAAGGTCATTTACCAGTAATCTATACAATACAGGACAACACATTCGACGCAGCAATAAATAAACGAAAGTTTCCAGCTGAGGATCACAGCATTGAATTGGTAAATGCTAACCATTTTTGGATTTTAACCGGTAACAAATCATGTCGAATCTCACCTATAACCTATAATTTATCATACAACACTTAGGTGTAAATTAATATTTAAAATAGGATTGCAACATTAAAAAAAATACTCAAATAAAACAAAAGTTATAATGTAATGTTGAAAGCATGGACACTAAACTTAACAGGAGCTCTGTTTGGTCTGCATCTTATACATTAGATAGGGTTAATCTCGCCACACTCTACATGACAAACAGTCACCCTTCCGATGTTTATCTCGGACCAGCACACATTTATAATAAGTTGACTAGTATATAGTTGCCTTATTCTGTCCGTGACATTTCATACAATTTAGTGGTTTTGAGAATATCCACGTGTGCATTCGTCGTTAATTTCCTTTAAGACGCAGAAATGATGTCTCCGTGATACTTTGTATACTTAAAACATACAATCGCTTATTCAACAGCAATTTGCGTTAGCATGAGTTATGTAAAAGACACGCAAAATGCAGATTTATATATGAATATTAAAATGCAGCGTTAAACTGTGTATACAATATTGTCTCATCTACAGATTAGACTGTCTTTGTTAAAACAGGCATTTTTTCATAATCAGTGTATTACACATGAAATGATTTACTATCGCGTATGAATCCCGCCTGATAAGTACGCAATCATATGATACGTTTAATGACTCGTCGGTTGTGAGTAATAATAATTATTATAACCAATGGCCGTGCTACTTGTGGTCATATGATAGCTGAAATAACTGATGAAAGTAACCATCGAAAGCTGCAAATACTTTCGTGCAACTTTATATTGATTTGGGCCGTGCTCTGTGAAAAAGGGGTTTAATGCATGTGCGAAAAGTGTCGTCCTAGATTAGCCTGTGCAGTCCGCGCAGGCTAATCAGAGACGACACTTTACGGTTTTATGACATTATAAAGTCTTTTATAAGCAACCATTATAAAGTCTTTTATAAGCAACAAGAGCTGTGTTTGTGAAACACAATGCCCCCTTCTGCGCCGCTTTGACGCCATATATTTGACCTTTGACCTTGAAGGATGACATTGACCTTGACCTTTCACCACTCAAAATGTGCAGCTTCACGAGATACACATGCATGCCAAATATCAAGTTGCTATCTTCAATATTGCAAAAGTTTTGAGCAACTTTAAAGTTTTGGGACAGACACACACATACAATGACAGACAGACACACACAAACAATGACAGACAGACAGACATGCCAAAACCAATATACCCCCAATCATTCGATCCGGGTGCATAAAAATCAAGTATAGGCGGAAGGTAGTGATCCTGATTTACATATGTGGACTGCACAGGCTAATCTGGAACGACTATTTACGCACATGCATTAAACCCCCTTTTTTATATAGCGCGGCTCATTTAAATTTGTTTAAGTTACCTAAAGGGCATTGTTTAATCTGGTCAACATCAGCTCCAGAGGCACGCTAAACATATACGTCAAGTACAACTTTCGAGTGACTTTCTAACCTTCGTATCAGAGACGGACGTCGTTTTATAGACATTAAAATGATAGATTGTGTTGTATAGATTAAAAACGGCTCATTCGCCATGCGTTGGATGTTTATTCTCAGTAATTATGTCAAATATATTTAAGCAATTACAGCGATCAGTTGACAAGAAATGCGAGTGTATTTAAATATGCCATAACAAGCAAATGTCTTTAAGCAATTACAGCGATCAGTTGACAAGAAATGCGAGTGTATTTAAATATGCCGTAGCAAGCAAATGTCTTTAAGCAATTACAGCGATCAGTTGACAAGAAATGCGAGTGTATTTAAATATGCCGTAGCAAGCAAATGTCTTTAAGCAATTACAGCGATCAGTTGACAAGAAATGCGAGTGTATTTAAATATGCCGTAGCAAGCAAATGTCTTTAAGCAATTACAGCGATCAGTTGACAAGAAATGCGAGTGTATTTAAATATGCCGTAGCAAGCAAATGTCTTTAAGCAATTACAGCGATCAGTTGACAAGAAATGCGAGTGTATTTAAATATGCCGTAGCAAGCAAATGTCTTTAAGCAATTACAGCGATTGGTTGACAAGAAATGCGAGTGTATTTAAAGCGAGATTATACGATTTTGTCAAATATTCATTAATTAATATAACATGTGTAAAAAACTTTTTAAACATATATTTTATTATAAATTAAAATAAAAGTTAAGAAGAACATGTGTCGAAAAATGCGAAATAAGCCAGATATTTAATTCTGATATCGAAAAAGGCTGTACAGTCGAATTCGCCAGCATGTACATCATGCACGTACGATGTGAATCTAAATTTAGTCTAACGGTTCATTTTAAATTCCGACGAACACAAACTAAAAAGACGAATTCTTCGGTTATTGTAGGAAAATATGTACGAAATATCTTCGTCACAATCGGCTCGGAGCGCTAATTTGTCTGCTGCATTTTATGAAATTCGTCTTCAATGTATAATTTTTCTTGCCTATTTTGTGTTATTGTTACATATTTTATCAATATATTACAATTTAACACATATAAAAAATCGTATAATCTCGCTTTAAATATGCCATAGCAAGCAAATGTTTTTAATCCATTTCAGCGATCAGTAGAGAAGAAATGCGAGTGTATTTTAATATGCCGTAGCAAGCAAATGTCTTTAAGCAATTACAGCGATCAGTTGACAATAAAATGCGAGTGTATTTAAATATGCCGTAGCAAGTAAAACATAGAGCACATATAACAAAAATATCACAAAATGCACGTGTGCGCCCGTGCGAATGTTCGTAGGTCTCGTAAGTTTTTAATAGAACACCATCTGTTGTCAGGCTGTAAATATCAGCGTGCAACAAAAGATCATTGTATGGAGACCGCGTTTGGCAACAGCTCAGAGGTCAGGTACACACTGAAATAAAATGTGTCATATATGGGCATAATACGACGAACTGTTTCTTTATAGTTGATCAGAAAATGATAAAAAATGCTTCAAGTGATCACTGTTTAGAGGCAATTTATCATACCAAAACATATTTTTCCGGATCAAAGATACATGTCGCACTTATACTCCATGTGTTAAGTATGGCAATATAATTTTAGGGATCGTAACGAATATTCGATTTTTGTAGAAAATAATTGATATTCTGTATAAAAAGTTGTGACATTTGCAGAGTCGCATAAAACTTTGTACATACTATTTCAAACTGTTCAACCAGATAATGTATGTGAATGACAATATATAAAAACGCCCGCTTAAATGGCAAATGTTGGCTTTAAAAAATATGTCATGTAAATACTATTGAAATCCCGGAAATAAAAACGATTATTTCAAATATCATATGACAAATACACTTTTTGAAATAACTATTGCTTTATCCCACTCATTAAATATATACAAACATAAGTGTTTTTCTGACGAAGAACATAACTTTTTTCAGTTTTTCAGAAGTTCAAAATTTTGTGTTTTTGAATCTCTGCGCTTATAAAGCAAATATTCGAATATATTCGAAAAAGGATGAACGGATATTTGAATATGATTTCCATATTCGTTCTCATCCCTAGCCATAATTTAACTTGTCCAATCTGTTGATTCCACATTAAACTTCGTTTTATAGTCTTAATAGATTCATAGATTCTTTAGTTTGCATATAAATGTATATAATACCACTGACCGTACCTGTCATAAAATCTCGAGTTTACAAATAACTCATCAAAATTAATTTCAATAATTGATTTATTTACAATTTACAATTTAATATACAAGAAAAAATAGAATTAATACACGAGACAACAAGATGAATGTTTAATACCACGTGAGACAATTCCTGATTATTCCCATGACATTATCTTAAAATTAAATTTTAAAAGGCATACATATAAAAATTTAAAGTGATTATACACAATTTCAATGTGAACAATTGTACTCTTGTTATCTTAAACAAACATATGAATATAATCAAGTAATGTTAACTAAAATTAATCAAAACATTTTATACGGTACCGTAATACCAAATTTTGTTAATCTCAGTAAATTTATTAATAGCATGTTAATGCCGATACCAACACGTTTACTCGTATTTGTTGCAGTACCATTTTTGTGTCTATTTGTAGAATGAACACATCTAAATAATCGAATGGGATTTTCCAAAAGAGTGCATGTCTTCCGTACATCACGGAGTTTTCTGCTGTAAAGTAGAACATTATTTGCAATAGAATAAAACGTTCCTTTCGATTATTGTGTAATAGTGCATCTTGTTAACAATTAAAGTATTTTTAATAATCGACGTTTCATCTTTTGTGAAAAAAATAGACAAACAGAAATCTTAATATTAATACTTGGCCCTTTATGTATGGAAAGAGACCAGTGTCCCCCATATCAAGACCCTAGATTTAAGGACGCAACACACACACACACTCACACACACACACACACACACACACACACACACACGCACCCGCACGCACACGCACACGCACACGCACACGCACACGCACACGCACACGCACACACACACACACACACACACACACACACACACACACACACACACACACACACACACACACACACACACACTCACACACACACACACACACACACACACACACACACACACACACACACACACACACACACACACACACTCACGCACGCACGCACGCACGCACGCACACACACACACACACACACACCAATAAATCAAACTGGAGCCAATGGCTTTCAACGGTCATTAAAAGCGCGTCATTGGATGTTTGCATCGGCTTTATAGGCGCTAAACCACACATTTAGCCCAGGAAAATCCATTCAAATTAAGAAAAATGCAGTGTTAATTTTAAATTTTGAATATTTTTTTTATTAAGACATCTTGTCCTTTCTACAAAATATCATGCTCATTTAAAAATATACTTACAACTAGAATTAAAGCAAGGGCCTCATTTTCACACAGTGCCTTAGTGAAACTGAACGCAAACTCAGCAATATATTGTCCCCTTGAAGGGTTCTTGGTAAATTGACAAAATTAAAAAAAATGTTTCAGATCCGCAAATGTTCGTGTTAGTTAATATGTGTGAGGAAACAGTAATACTGAACATTTACCATGCTCTCAAATATCCATTTTATGCATCTTTTTACGGTTTAAAAACCTGAAAATTATACAGCGTTGAAATGCGAAACGATTGAATAATTTGGAGAGTTCTGTTGTTGGCGTTATATTTTGTGTAACTAAGAGGATTGCTTATATAAAGTATAAATTACATCAATGTGTACGGATGGCCGAGTGGTATCAGCGTTAGACTTTTACTCCAGGGGTCAGTGGTTCGAGCCCAGTTTAGGGTTGCTTTTTTCTTTCTTTAATTGTACTCTTGTTTTCTACTGGAGCTTTTTTAGATCCTGTGTTTACATTTTTCAATGTGAAGCATTTAATGAAAAACTTCGATACATGCCAAAATCTGTGAAAAGGTCCCTTTAATTAATGCATAATATAATCCTTTGTTTTATTTCGACGAGTTATAACGATACTGACCAACCATGGGAGTTAAATGCCGCCTAACTACACTACGTAGATATTTAATTGTTTGTTACGTCCCTTACCACATCCCTCGATCACAGTAAGTATTGTCGATCTATAAGATTAACAGACAGACACGCTAACAAACAGCAAACTAAACGAGCCTCTATGGCGGACTAAATAACTTGATTTGATCAGACGATTATACACAAGCAAGCATATCGGTTCGTAATATTTAGTGACGCTTTTAAGATAATTTTGATAAAATTCCTACACCCGACCACAAAAATACATCACTAGCAAATCACAATAAAGTTACAAAAGTTACAAAACGCGACGTGCGACCATCTGTATAATCTAATAATCCTCCAGACATGTTGCGATGTAAAATTATTTCTCTAAAGAAGAATTACGTCCGTATAAATATTAAAATGTATTAAAATTTATATTATTTTAGTGTAAAACTAATATGCCAATTGATTGAATGGAATAATTGACCAATCAAAAAATCAAAATCATCAAAAAATCGAGACCCAATAAGGTAACCATTTTGCAATGTCTAGCAATATTGATATTAAAGAATCTACTTCAGAGGCAACGGCAATTGGTTAACTTTAGGGCGGCGGGGCTCGTGTGGCCCTTAACTTACTGATTCTTGTCCATTGCGATTTTACAGTGACTCGCAGCGGTGTCAAATATATTATCAACCGCTTTCTTATTAAATCCAGACTGCTTTTGCTTTTTCTGAATTTTAAAGGGGTTGGAAGAGCTGGTAGAATTTAAACTGCCTTTAAAAGAGTTATTTTCAAGATTCCATCGCGTAAATCACTCGCTGGCAGACAAAGCACGAACAAGATCCACCGACTGGTCAAAGTGCAGCTATTAAAAACTTGAATACAATTAAGGGGTAAATGCACGCCATTCTGAATTAATTCTTTCCGAAATAACATAACGGGAATTTAAAAATATGGGCCGATTTGGTACATTTGGTATTAGAATGTTTAAGGTAATGTAACATTTTAATTTAAGTTATTTTAAAATTAATAAAAGCAAACGTTTCAACTTCTTCTTTTTCAATCGCAGCAAAGACGTTTTTGTTTGTGTTTATGAAAACTATATCACCTTTCTTTAGCAATCGTTGTCCTTTATTATTTAAATCTATATAAAAAACCGCAATTGCTAATCAACATCGATAATTATTCTCATATACTTGATAAATGACCCATGGAGCGTAGTCTGCCGCAAATTATGGACCTGCTATGTGGACGATCATTCAGCTGACCATGCGTCACAGATACCTTCTTCAAACAACAACTGAGGCTCGATAATAATATATCAATCGCCGATTTAGAGCAGAGGATTTACTACATGAAGATTACTTGTAGATATTGCCGCCCATTTCCTACGCCATTGTACTCCTATGACTTATCGAATCATTGCATTATAAAAATGAATTCGTTTTATGTTTTGGATTATATAAAAAATCGTTATTGTTAGTCTTGACGAACGACCATATATTTGTCAATTAAAAAAGTTTGCCCATTATCTTATTAACGCATTGACTCGTTACACATGCACAACAAATTTGGCCTCTCCAAAAACCTCTACCTCAGGCCACCTGATGTCCGAGCTAGACACTTCTGTTTGTCACATCAAAGGTTCACATTGTCCTCTTTAGTCTCAAAATGGCCGCTGTTTAATAATTCACTGTTCAATTCACACAACTGTTTTAGAAACCCGTCGTTTGGACAAATTTCCCGCCGTTTCCGGACTATTTTCACTGCTTCTGGTGCTGGT
This sequence comes from Dreissena polymorpha, assembly GCF_020536995.1. Taxonomy (NCBI): domain Eukaryota; kingdom Metazoa; phylum Mollusca; class Bivalvia; order Myida; family Dreissenidae; genus Dreissena; species Dreissena polymorpha. The sequence goes on from NC_068355.1 coordinate 113,421,852, forward strand.
ATCCGGCATTTGATAATCAAATAAGCGAGTACAATAGTGGCTGAACGGCTGGTTCCCACTTTGCAGCTGACGAGGACTTTGCCTGTGAAATGTACCAACACACTTACATCAATTTTTATAATTATTATATAAGCATTCACTTTGTGGTAAAAATGCATCTTTAACGTTACTATCAAATACATAACTAGTTGTTTGCATCACACATTACATATATCTATTATTTAACATTTACATCTGTAAAACTTTCCAAGAACAATGTGCATTCAAAATTGTCACAGCTGCGTGGATGTACATATGTGATTAATGAGGTTATTGTAAAATCGTTTTACTTTGCAAAATCGACCAATCAATGCATATAATCATAATGCAAATTTACAAGATGAACATTATACGTAAGAATAATATTTACATTCAGCCTCGGTTATAGATTATAAGTTCAAGATGTCACCGTATTAAAATACGGATATGATTCCCGGTACGTTTATTTGCATCATTTGATTGACTTATATGTCATTGACTTTGTCCCAATGTTCACACACGACTTGC